>NW_024544949.1:0-94766 GCF_018167655.1 Microtus oregoni
ATAAAGCTTTCTTAGCTATTCCAGAAGTCACTTTCTAATGTGTCCTGTCTTCAACTGAACTCCCTTCAATCCAAAGGATGGGGACTTTTATTTCTTCTTTTTCCCCCTGAAATAGGGTTTCTCTGTAGCTTTGAAGCTTGTCCTGGAACTATCTCTGTAGACCAGGTTGGTCTTGAACTCACAGAGATCCGCCTGCCTCTGCTTCCCAAGCGCTGGGATTAAAGGCATGTATCACCACTGCCTGGAGAGACTTTTCATTTCAAACTCTGAACAAGTTTAATAGTGGTATTTTTCTTAAGGTGAAACTCACAGCTACACATGATGATGCAAACCTATAATTCCAGTTGAGATTATAAATCTATAATCTCAACAAAAACCTCCACCTAATACGAACATCTAAAAACCAAACTAAACGCAACAACAACAAAAGCCCCAATAGGGTTTAAATACAGAGTGTATGGTATTATATACTCAACTTTCAGAATTAGAATATGAATTGATAGAGTTTGGGGTCTGTTTTAGGAAACAGTGGTAAATTAAGATTTCTTTTTGTAAATATTTATTTATTTATTATGTATACAGTATTCTGTCTGCGTGTATGCCCACATGCCAGAAGAGGGCACCAGACCTCATTACAGATGGTTGTGAGCCACCATGTGGTTGCTGGGAATTAAACTCGGGACCTTTGGAAGAGCATGCAATGCTCTTAACCGCTGAGCCATCTCGCCAGCCCTCCTCTTCCTCCTCCTCCTCCTCCTCCTCCTCCTCCTCCTCCTCCTCCTTTTTAAATACAAAAATGCTTCTTTGTCGAATTTCCTAAAATAATCATACTCTATCCATATTTCATGTTGGAGTCTGTTCAGGCATATTTTCTACACTTCAGGTCAGATATGAAGCATGAGCACTATGCAGCCACCATACACAGCTGTTTACCTTCGAAGGCGCCATTAAACTGGCCACATAAGTGAAGTTTGCTGTCTAAAGTTTTTGGTTTTTCGAGACAGGGTTTCTCTGTAGCTTTGGAGCCTATCCTGGAACTAGCTCTTGTAGACCAGGCTGGCCTTGAACTCACAGAGATCCGCCTGCCTCTGCCCCCCGAGTGCTGGGACTAAAGGTGTGTGCCACCACTGCCCGGCCTCACTAAAGTTTTTTCATAATTATGGGTCTATATGATTTTAGATTCTACTTTCATTTATTTCACTTAAATTTTTTTTTTTTGAGGCAGGTCTTATGTATATCAGGTTGGCCTTAAAACTCTCTATGTAGCTGGGGATTACCTTGAACTTCTGATCCCTTTTGCTTCCACCTCCCAATTGCAGGGGTCACAAGAGTGCACCAACATGTCCATTTATTTTTTGTTGTTTGTTCTGTTTTGATCACTATGTCAGACTGGCTTTCCTGTAACTCAGTGCATAGACCAGGCTGACTTCAAACTCAGCCTTCAAACTATGCCTCACCTCCTAATGATTGGGATCAATGATGGTACTATCATGCCTGTTCTTTATGTAGTTCTGGGGACAGAACCCTTAGGGCATTATACACGCTAGTCAAAACACACTACTAATCACAAGTCCCTGTTATCGGTTTTTTTCTTTTAGATAAAAATTTGCACATGACTTGACTTTGTTAACGACCATTGTATTCTGTTGGTAGATTAATGTCCTTCATAAACCACCATATGAGCATCCAAAAGACTTGAAGCTCAGTGATGGCCGGTTGCGTGTAGGGTATGTGAGTTCTGACTTTGGGAATCACCCTACTTCTCACCTTATGCAGTCTATTCCAGGCATGCACAATCCTGATAAATTTGAGGTAAGAGTAGGTTCTGGTGACTTTCTTCTGTCATCTTTGATGTTAAGCCCAGTGTTTTGAGAGGCTTGGAGCCAAGGTTATTAAGTATGCCCTCCTCTGTCTTTTAGGTGTTCTGTTATGCCCTGAGCCCAGATGACGGTACAAACTTCCGAGTGAAGGTCATGGCAGAAGCCAATCATTTCATTGATCTTTCTCAGGTAGGCAAAACACAGATCCTTTTCTTCAGATTTTAAGATTTCATAATTAAGTATATGTGTTTGGTATGGTATGTGGGGATGTGCCTGTATGAAGACAGGTGCCCAAGGAGGCCAGAAGAGAGGGTGTCAGATCGCCCAGACATGGAGTTACAGGGTGTCACATGGGTGCTGGAGCAAATGCAGGTCCTCTGCAAGCACAGCAAGTGCCTTTATGTTTTAAATTTTGAGTAAATTTGAAAAAGAAAAACCCTTTTGGTACAAAGTGGGTTTTTTTTGTATTAGGAGTTGAATGGAGGGTCTCATGTTTGTAGTTTTTGATGATGGGTATTAAAAGGAGTAACTACTGTATTTGGGCAATTTGCCCTTGTTTCCTTGGTCATTTACATTTTTATTTGGCATGACTTTTAAGTTGTACATAAAATAGAAATGTGATATAACTCTGTTTGATATATAACTTTTCTAGATACTTTTAATACATACTGAACAAAATCAAGAAGGGTAAATGGCTAAATAGCTAGTTTAAGGACAGACTAGGCTATGTGAGACCGCCCCCATCTCATTTTTTTAAAGGAGGGGGCTGCAGCAAAAAGCCCATCTATTTTTGAGTTTTTGCATTTGTGTGTGTGTATGGTCTTTTTGTTTTATTCTTTTGTAATTCACAAAGTGGGCCTTGAACTTTTGTTAATCCTCCTGCTTCAGCCACCATACCCTACTGGTTGTTTGTCTTTGTTTCTATTTTTTTTCCTCTGTAAATTTTATGATGAGTCAAAGTTGAAACCTATGGGAGAATTAAATTTGCTATGGGTTCTGTTAGTCACATATTTAGACATGAATATGAATAAGTGTGTTTGCATGTAGACACACATCTAAATGTAAATAATGGGATTGGGGACATAGCTCAGTTGGTACAGGGCTTGTCTATTATACACAAAACTCTGGGTTTGATTCTTAGTACTGTATAAACTGGGTGTTGTGACTCATACCTATAATCTCACCATTTTGGAGGTGGAGACAGAGACAGAAGGATCAGGGTTAAAGGTCATCCTTGGCTACGTAGAGTTCAAGGTCTGCCTGGGCTAGAGACCCTGTTTCAAAAACAAGGCTAGGGATGGTGTAGCTCCTAGCAGGTAGATCTGAGTTTGAGGCCAGCCTGATATACTTAGCAGTTCCGGGCCAGGCAGAGCTACATAGGGAGACCCCTGTTTCAAATAACCAATAAATAACTAACTGAATGAGTAAATAATAGACATTTTCTTAGATGGGTTGGGAGAGTTATCTCATTTAATAAAGTTTGCATACCAGTATCTTTTGTAGCATGGTTACTACTTCAAAAATATGTCTGGTCTGCTTTTGATTTTTGAGACAGAGTCTCACGGTACCCCAGGCTGGCCTTCTTACTGTGAGCAGTCTCATACACTTCTGGTACATACTAACTAGGGCAGTATTCTACCCAGTGAGCTGCATTTCCAGCTTTGATTTTTATTTTTCTGAGGCAAAACTTTAACTATGTGATCAGAACTGCCTGTAAACTCCCAGTGTAGCCTAGGCTAGCCTTGAACTCAGCCTTCTTAGTGCTAGAATTGCAAATGAGAGATATCTTGAACGACTCTTCCCTCATCTATCTGCCTGCCTATCTATCTATCTATCTATCTATCTATCTATCTATCTAGCCATCTATTGATTGATTTGGCAGGCTCACTATGTGTTCCTGGTTCGTTTGGGACTATCTGTGTAGACCTCTGAAACTGTCCTGGAATTTACAGAGATCCTTGGGATTAAAGGAGTGAGCCACCACGACCTGGCTTTGAATGTTTTTGATAGATTTATCTTTATGTGTGTTATGTTTGTTTATATGTGCACCATATATGTACATTATGTTTGTGCCTGGTGCTTTTGGAGGTCAAAAGGAGTTGGATGCCCTGGAGTTACAAATGGTTGTTAACCATGTAGGTGCTGAGTTCTACATGTAGTCAGTCCTTCAGTGCTCTTGAGCACTAAGCCATCTCTCTAGCCCTGTACCCCTTTTTTGCTATAGGGTCTCACTAGGTAGTCAATCTAGTCTTCAGATGCTAGGATTATAGGCACCTGTCGCTGTATTTTTTTCCATTTTTGGCATGTGTGTATGTGTATTGTGATTAGTGTACATGTAGGTGTACTTGCAGGTTCATATGTTGCTCAGAGTAGGATGTTGGATATCTTTGGCTTCTTTTCTCTTTCTTTCTTTCTTTCTTTCTTTCTTTCTTTCTTTCTTTCTTTCCTCCTCCTCCTCCTCCTCCTCCTCCTCCTCCTCCTCCTCCTCCTCGTCTTCTTCTTCTTCTTTTTTTCTGAGACAGGGTATCTTCATAGCCCTGGCTGGCTGTTCTGAAGGTCAGCTAAACTCACTGTGTAGATTGGCCTCCAAGTAAGCTCTCTCTGCCTCCCAGATTGTGGGATTAAAGGTGTGTGCCTTCCTACCCAGCCAACTGTGGAGATCTTGCTCCTCCACTCTTGGCCTTATTTTCTCAAGACTGAAACTGACTCATCTTCCTGTCTCCAACCCCCACAGACCTGAGCTGAGGTTCCAGGTGCACATGTGTGGTCATATGTGGCTTTTTATGTGGGTGCTGGAATCCAGACTTAGGTCCTCTTACTCACTGAGTCATCTCTCATCTTATTTATACTGTTTCTCATTGAGATTATAGAGTATCAAACATCTAGTAATTGTTGTGATTGATTTGAGACAGAATCTGTTTAGCTCTGGCTAGTGGAAACTCATGATTTTGTCTCAGGTTTCCTGAATCCTTGCCTTCAAGTCTTGTAACAAATATGCTTAGCCTCTTGTTCATCTTTGAAGGCCCATTTAAAATACTCGCTCCCTTCTGTAACCCTGTTACTAATCCATCCAATTTAGAAGGAAAGTCTGCTTCCTTTATTGTTGAGACAGGGTCTCATGTAGCTGATGTTGTTGTTTAACTGATCTTTCTACTTCTACCTCCCAAGTGCTGGGATTATGAGAGTGAGCCACTATACCCAGTTTATTCACCTCTTTTGCATCTAGGTCTGAATTCTGTTTAATCCTATTAAAACCAATCGAATTAATCTTGAGATTCTACATAGTTCTTACTGTTTATCCTGTAGATTCCATGCAATGGAAAAGCAGCTGACCGCATTCACCAAGATGGAATTCACATCCTTGTAAATATGAATGGGTATACCAAGGGGGCTCGAAATGAGCTCTTTGCTCTCAGGCCAGCTCCTATTCAGGTAAGAGAATAATCATTCACAATGTTTATTGTACTAAAAAGACAGTGGTTTTTGGTTTTCTTCCATCTGGCTAACTACCCTTGAAAACAACAGGATAGACATTCTTGAGTGTTCTTGTATGTACTAGGATAGTTTTTTGGGTGTAGACCCAGTGCCCACAGGTAAAATGTCAATGGAGACTAGCATTTCATGGTTTTATAATAAATAGCTCCTTTGTCTAATATATTTGAAGAACACCTTACCACTTACAGGGTTAGTCTGAAAAGCTGCTGGATTGCTCTTGGCCAAAGAAGTCAGCCTCCTTTATATATGTACATAAGTGATTTGGGAGCCTTTAGATGAAGATCCTCTTTTGAAAAACTGGAATAATTTGGTAGGTTTACAGATGGATAAAAGTTCTTAGTTTTCGGTCTGATTGTTTTTTAGGCAATGTGGCTGGGATACCCTGGGACTAGTGGTGCACTGTTTATGGATTATATCATCACTGATCAGGAAACTTCCCCAGCTGAAGTTGCAGAACAGTATTCTGAGAAACTGGCTTACATGCCTCATACTTTTTTTATTGGTGATCATGCTAATATGTTCCCTCACCTGAAGGTAGGCAGAAAATAATGCTATGGGGTTAATTCATTTTTCCCCTTGGATTGTCCATATGCACCCTGACAGGCATGTCAACTTTTCTTCCATTAGAAAAAAGTAGTCATCGATTTTAAATCCAATGGGCACATTTACGACAATCGGATAGTTCTGAATGGCATCGATCTCAAAGCATTTCTTGATAGTCTACCAGATGTGAAGATTGTCAAGGTCAGAACCCAGTCGGCATTTGTTACTGAAATGAACTAAATTTGTTAATTTTTTCTTATAATGCATTTCTGTTTGGATTTTGTTTTCAGATGAAATGTCCTGATGGAGGTGACAATGTAGACAGCAGTAACACAGCTCTTAATATGCCTGTCATTCCCATGAATACAATTGCAGAAGCAGTTATTGAAATGATTAACAGAGGACAGATTCAGATAACAATTAATGGATTCAGTATTAGCAATGGACTGGCAACTACACAGGTGGGAAAGACCTTAACTATGTGCCACCATCCATACATCATTTCCTTGAAGCCTTATAACCACTCTATTCTACAGAGGAGGAAATAAGCTTCTTGGAAACTTGCTCTTGTAGCTGTGTCTGGTCTTGAAAGTCATTCGGCTTCAACCATCAGGCTCCTTAGTGAGTGCCTACTGTGCTAATGCTTGTTTTTGCCTGTCTGTGCCTTTATTCTCTTACCTCTAGGCACCATATGGTTGCTTGCTTCTGTAAACTCACCCTTTTCCTGGCCAAATCCTGCCTCGCCTTTCAGTTCAGATAGTTCTTATGGGAACCAGTTACTGAACTGATCTTTTGCCTCTCTTTCCATACTCATTGGTACTTGTCTCCTGTGCTTCTGTTGTTTTGGGGTATATTGTTACATTCAGCATAGTGCAGTGTAATGTTTGTATTTGTATCCTTCAGCAAATGGAATTACTTTAGAACTCATGTCTTAGCCCCAATAATATAGTATGCATTCAGAGAGAGAGAGAGAGAGAGAGAGAGAGAGAGAGAGAGAGAGAGAGAGAGAGATGCATACTGGAAGAGGCAAATACATAGGGCAGGAATCTTAGACTTCTTAGGTGCTGACAACATTATTGAGATGTCCATACTCATGTAACAGCATAAGGCAGTCTTCGACAAGTATGGGATTTGCAAATAAAACTGTAGTTGAAGGACTTGACCATCAGTGTAAGGGGGAGTCTTGAGTCTTGGGGAGAAGAGACCCTTTGGGGAGGAGTAATTGAAATTTGCCTTGGAGAGAGGATATGATTTGGAGAAGAGCATTTATTTCATCCATGAAGAACAGAGTAAAAAAAAGCAGAAGCTTTACTGTTGGTTATGGGGTTTTTAGTACTTGTTGTTGTTGTTGTTGTTGTTTTATGAGACAAGAGTTTTTCTTTGGAGCCCTGGCTGTCCTGGAACTCTATAGAATAAACTGACCCTGGGCTGAGAAATTTACCTGCCTCTGCCTTCTAAGTGCTGGCATTAAAGGCTACCACCACTAGCCATGAAACAGGATCTGGCTATGTAACCCAGGCTGTTCTCAAACTTGGCAGCGCCCCCCCCCCCTTTTTTTTGGTTTTTCAAGACAGGGTTTCTGCATAGTTTTTGGAGCCTGTCCTAGAACTAGCTTGTGTAGACCAGGCTGGCCTCGAACTCACAGAGATCTGCCTGCTCTGCTTCCTGAGTGCTGGGATTAAAGGTGTGCTCCACCACTGCCCGGCCTGGCCTCTTTTCATAGGGCAGTTACTCTTAAGTCAAAGTAATGGTGTAACTTTTTATGTCTTAAAAGTAAACTATAGGGCTGGAGAGATGGCTCAGTGGTTAAGAGCACCGCCTACTTGTCTAAAGGTCCTAAGTTCAATTCCCAGCAACAACATAATGGCTTACAATCATCTGTAATGAAATCTGGTGCCCCCTTCTGGTCTGCAGGCATACATGTAGGCAGAATACTGTATACACAATAAGTAAGTAAATAAATAAATAAATAAATCTTTTTTTAAAAAAGTAAACTATATAAAAATATTTTCTCATTACAGTTCAGGGACAGAAGTTAAAATCTTTATACCATTTTATATATTTTGAATTGATTCTTTTTCTAAAAAAATATTTTATGTGTATCGATATTGCCTGAACATATGTCTGTACTATGTGCGTGCCTTGTGCCTAGGGAGGCCAGAAGACAGCATCAGGTCTTCTGGAACTAGAATTATAGATGCTTGCGAGCTGCCCACCATATGGGTGCTGAAGCTCTAACCTAGGTCTTCTGGAAGAACAGCTAGTGTTCTTACAGAACTGAGCCATCTCTAGCTAGCTCACTGACTCATGGCACTCTTTTTATTCTCTCTCTCTGCATCTGTCTCTTACTATGTTGCCCTGGCTAGCCATGAATTATGTTAAACCAGGCTGTCCTCAGAGTCATAAGAAATCTGTCTGCCTACAAATTTGATGCCAGCCTGGTCTACATAGCAAGTTCCAGGTTAGCCAAAGCTACATAGTGAGACCCTGTCTTAAACAAACAAGCAAACAAAAACAAAAAAACAGGCCAGGCATAGGGACACACACAACACTCTAATCTTAGCATTTGGGAAGTCTTACTGTTGACTGAAGCCTGTACATAGTGTGAGGCCTTCCTGGACGTGTGTGTGTGTTGGATGAAACCCCAGGACCTTGTGCATTCCAGATAAACACTCTGCCATGTAGATATACTCCCATTTCTTGGCTTGTTGGGGTAGGGCTTTCATATAGCCCAGGCTAGCCTCAAATCTTGATCTCTGAGCCTTCTTCCCCCATCTCCTGAGTACTAGAATTATAATTGGGTACTGCTGTGCCTTGGTTTATGCAACACTTGAATCAAAACCAGGGCTTCTTACATCTTGACCAGCTGAACCACATCTGCAATTCCCTTTGGCCAGTGCTAACTCTAAATTTAATCATGTTCTTTTTGTTATTCTAGATCAATAATAAAGCTGCAACTGGAGAGGAGGTTCCCCGTACCATTATTGTAACCACCCGTTCCCAGTACGGGCTACCAGAAGATGCCATTGTGTACTGTAACTTTAATCAGTTATATAAAATTGACCCTTCTACCCTGCAGATGTGGGCAAATGTGAGTATGTGTAGATTTGTTATTAATTAATGCGTATTGATGAGTAAAGATTATGTATTTGGGCTACCTTGCTGAAGCTTCTTTCATTTATGGACTATTATGCTCATTTCTTAGCTCCAAAAGTTGTGACATTTTCAGCTGTTTTAAATCATTTTTATTTTTTGAGATTATAATATAACCAATATAATTTCCCCCCCCCTTTCTTCTCTCCCATGTTCCCCAGGTCCAGTCCCTTTTCTCTTTTTCAAATTCACAGCTTTCTTTTCCTTAGTTGTTGTTTGCTTGCTTGTTTGTTTCTCTTTCTTTCTTTCTTTCTTTCGAGAGGTTTCTCTGTAGCAGCCCTAACTGTCCTGGAACTAGTTCTTTTTTTTTATTTATTGTTTTTTTTTAAATTTATTTATTTATTAAAGATTTCTGCCTCCTCCCCGCCACCGCCTCCCATTTCCCTCCCCCTCCCCCAATCAAGTCCCCCTCCCTTGTCAGCCCAAAGAGCAATCAGGGTTCCCTGACCTGTGGGAAGTCCAAGGACCACCCACCTCCATCCAGGTCTAGTAAGGTGAGCATCCCAACTTCCTAGACTCCCACAAAGCCAGTACGTGCAGTAGGATCAAAAACCTATTGCCATTGTTCTTGAGTTCTCAGTAGTCCTCATTGCTGAAACTAGTTCTTGTAGACCAGACTGGCCTCGAACTCAAGAGATCCACCTGCCTCTGCCTTCTGAGTGCTGGGATTAAAGGCGTGCACCACCACCGCCCAGTGCTTCTTTTTTAGTAGTAGTAATTGTTAATGGTGTGTGTATTCATGTGTATTCCTAAATATATAAATGAAATCCACTCATTCTGTATAATGCTACTTGTATTGTTTTTGAGATGAGGTCTCAATGTATCCCAGGCTGGCCTTGTTACATAGCAGAGAATAATACTGAACTTCTGTTCATTCTTGTACTTCCCAAGTACGGGGATAACACAGGTTTGCCACCACATCTGGTTATGTGGTGCTAGAAAGTAATCCAGGGCTGCCTTCATGCTAGACAAATAACTCTACCAGCTGAGCTATGTCCACAGTCATCTTCAGTTTTGATTTTACCTACTGTTGTTGTATTTTCCTCCAGTGTGTGGGGATCAAGGTCAGGGTGTGATACACAGTAGGCAAGCTCTGTACCAGTGAGCTGTATCCCCAGTCTTTTGGTGTATTTATTTTCATTTTTGAAGACAGTGTCTCTATATAGCCCTGAATGTTCTAGAACTCACTATGTAGTCCAGGCTGGCTTCAAACTTAGATCACCTGCTCTGCCTCTTGAGTTCTAGGTTTAAAGTTGTGTACCACCAAGCCTGGTTTCAGTCTTGTGTTTTTTTTTAAAATTTCATGCAATAAACATTTATTTGTTTATTCAAAGTGTTTTGTCCAAACCTGATGTCATCGAACTTTTTCTTCTTAAAGAGTTAGTAAATGAAATTTTCAGTTTTTTAATAAGTAATCTAGTCATCTCTCCTTTTTATTTATAGTATATATATATAATGAAAACACTTAGATATTATATAAATTAACCCATGGCTTAGCATATCAAATTTTATTTCTAAACACTGGCTGTATGCCATACTTGGTTTTCAGGCCATAGTTTCCTAACCCCTGGCCTGAACTGATAGCAAAACTTGCTGTGTGGACATCCATATTTAACATCCTTGCAATTCTATGACATTAACCAGGAAAGAATTGGTCAATAGCCCTATTTTGCAATCAGCTCATGAGCCTGGTTTGTAGAAGTGCAATACTGAGTGTATGCGGCCAGCTGGCCCTGAGTTTGTATAACTGAAATGCTATATTTTACCTTAATGTTGTTAGAAAGAAATCATTCCTTGCTTGATCCCCCCCTCCCCATATCTGTTCTATTTGTTTGAAAGGGAAGGGTAATGTAGAAAGAGAGGAAGTGGATGAGTAAGCCTCTATTTTCCCTGAATCCTCGCTTTAGCCAAAACTTACCTAACAGTAGGCTAGTTTTACTTTTTAAAAAATTCTGCTTATGAATATTCCTGCATCTCAATATAGAGATACTAAAGTGTTTAAAAAAAACAAGGAGTTGCTTCCAAGAGTGTTAGATAAATGTATGTACATTGTATGTTTAAAAATGTGAAATAGTCTGAATTTGGAAATTTGTCTATTCTCAAATTTTTCAGAGAAGGAAGTGTGAAGTTCTGTGATATGTTGAATAAATGCACTTCTGAATCAGGAGTAGGTAAACTGGTCTGGAGGCCAAATCCACTGCTTGGCTCGTTGCTTGGTACTTTTTGATGCTGGGGTGGAACCCAGGTCCTTGCACATGCTAGGCAAGTACTCTACCGTTGAGGTACATTCCCAGCCTCTCATTGCTTATTTTTTTTTTTTTTGATTTTTCGAGACAGGGTTTCTCCGTAGCTTTTGGTTCCTGTCCTGGAACTAGCTCTTGTAGACCAGGCTGGCCTCGAACTCACAGAGATCCGCCTGCCTCTGCCTCCCGAGTGCTGGGATTAAAGGCGTGCGCCACCACCGCCCGGCTCATTGCTTATTTTTATAAATAAAACTTTGACACATGGCCACATACATGTGTTTATACACTTACTATCTATGGCTGCTTTCAAGCTACAAAACAGGCAGTGACTAAAAAGCCAGTACTATTTTCTCCCTGGTCATTTATAGAAGTTTATGCTGCCTTCTGGTTGACATTAGGCAATTTGGGCAAATTTTCAAGTTACTCTTGTAATGTGGTGAGGTGGGGGATTTAAAATTTGAAGTACTGTGTATGGTAAAATGTGCCGGTACTTCAAGCTACTCTGGAGGCTGAGATATGAGAGTTGCTAGAGTCTATGAGTTTGTGGCCAGCCTGGAAAACTTAATGAGACCCTGTTCCTTAAAAACAAAAATAGGAGTAGAGGCTTACAGAGCCTCAGCGCTCCCTGGTGGCTACTTGCAGAGGGAGAGTTCTTTTCTGTGGTGGGCATTTGCCCATCCTCCAGTAACTCACCTCACCCATTTTCATGCAAGCAATCCCAACTAATTTCAGTGGATCATAAACACAAAATAACAACGGTAAAGGTGAAGGTAAGAGGGGTTCAGTAAAAATGGAAGGGGTGAATAGTGGAGGGTGGAAATGACTCTTTCCAAAAATATATAATGGAATTGTCAAAAGATTTTTTTTAAGAAATGTAAGTTAAAAAAGCAAACATAAAGACACCCACATTCCCATCTTTAACAAAGACCACTTCCTATATTAGTTCCTGCCTCAGATTGTACCCGTTAGTAACTTGACTTTTGTCTTCTAATTCTTTTCTCTGTCCTCAAACTCTCTGGGGACAGCTAAGAGAAAAGAAGTAACTCAGATGATTTAATTCATCTTTTTAAAGAAAAGACCTAGGTCCCAAACAGGCTTCTTCACTTGTTTATGGCAGAGTCTTCTTGAATTTAGAAACCTTAGAAACCTCCTGCTTCAGTTCTGCCAGGATCATAGGTATGTGCCACAATGCCCAGATTAGGTGGTGTTGGGGGTCAGTCACACTTTCTGAGTGGTTTTGGGAAAGGGCAGATGTGCTATTAATCTTTTCTTTTTCCTTTTCTTTTTTTTTTTTAGATTCTGAAACGTGTACCTAATAGCGTGCTTTGGCTGTTGCGTTTTCCAGCAGTAGGAGAACCCAATATTCAACAATATGCACAAAATATGGGTCTTCCCCAGAATCGTATCATTTTTTCACCTGTGGCTCCGAAAGAGGAGCATGTCAGAAGAGGTCAGCTGGCTGATGTCTGTCTGGACACTCCCTTATGTAATGGACACACCACAGGAATGGATGTTCTCTGGGCAGGAACACCCATGGTGACTATGCCAGGTAAGTGGCTGACAAATCACTGAATCCTTCTTTATTCGTTAACATTTTTCTTTTGGGTCGAGGGGTACTTGAAGGTGAAATTTTTTTTTGAAGGTGAAATTATATGTATTAGAAGTAATTAAGGCAGAATAATAGAAAATGGGACTTACTCAAGCCTGAATACTTGACACCATCCTCCTCGTCTTGTACTGTGTAGATACTTAAATGCAATTACCAATGATGACTATGTGACCTATAGTTCTAAGATGAGCAATTAGTATTTTTACCTTCTAGGAGAGACTCTCGCCTCTCGAGTTGCGGCTTCTCAGCTCACTTGCCTAGGATGTCTTGAGCTCATTGCTAAAAGCAGACAAGAATATGAAGACATAGCTGTGAAACTAGGAACTGATCTAGAATAGTAAGTAAACTGCCAGGAACAAACTATATGTGAAAATGTGACAAAATAAAGTCATAAATTAAGGATGATATAAAATAGATGAATTAAGTTGTATGCTCTATGGATAGAAGGGGACATAATCTAAACTCTCAAGTAATCACTAGACTTTAATAAAGAACTTTCAAAGCATCAGATGTTTTAGCCTAGTATCCATTTCTTCATAGTATTTTAAAAAACCACCACCAACAACAAAAATCACAAAAAAAGCTTAGTTGACTGAAAATGAGTGGAAATTAGAGGGATCATGCTAAGGTAAATGGAGCTTCGCCCATTCAATGAAATAGTGTTTCTAATTTGTCCCTTTGTTTTATGGTGTTTGTTTAAAGCATTAATTTTTTTTTCTGTGTGGTATAGGTGCATGCCTTTAGTCCTAACACTTGGGAGGAAGAGACAGGCGATCTGAGTTCAAGGCCAGCTGTTGTCCTCTGGGCTTTACATGCACACACAAACACAAGCATATATACCCAAATACACATAGTCCATAGGGTCTTTTTGTTTTGTTTTTTTGAAAGGAAGCATTGATAGTACTATGAATACATTTGAGTAGAGCCTAATCAATGGACAGCCAACTTTCACTTTCAATATATTTCCTTTTTTTGTTTGTTTATTTGCTTTTTGTTTTTTGTGACAGCTCTAGCTGTCCTGGAACTAGCTCTTGTAGAGCAGACTGGCCTCAAACTCACAGAAATCCACCTGCCTCTGCCTCCCAAGTTCGGGGATTAAAGGCGTGTGCCACCACCCAGCTCAGTATATTTCTGATGATATGTTAAAATCCATGACAGAAATCAACTTGGAGAGGAAAGGGTTTATTTGCCTTACATATCCATATCACAGTTCATCATGAATGGATGCCATGACAAGAACCTGGAAGCAAGAATTGAAGTGCAGAAATGGAGGAACACTGCTAGTTGGCTTGATCCCCCTAGTTTGCTAGAGGTGGTACTGGCCATATTGGCCTGGGTCATTAATCAAGAATCAAGAAAATGACCTACAGACATGCCCATAGACCATTCTTATGAATACTTGAGGTTCCCTCTTCCCAGATATGTGTGTCAAGTTGCTAGGCCAAGCAGAAAAAAAATTTTTTATATTATTATGCCACAAAAATGACTATAGAATCTAGTTCTGAGTTTTTGTTCTGATTTGTAAAATAGGTTCTCTTTGTTTTTATTACCTAGCCTGAAGAAAATTCGTGGCAAAGTCTGGAAACAGAGAATATCTAGTCCTCTGTTCAACACCAAACAGTACACAATGGAATTAGAGCGGCTCTATCTGCAGATGTGGGAGCATTATGCAGCCGGCAACAAACCTGACCACATGATTAAGCCTGTTGAAGTCACTGAGTCAGCCTGAATAAAAGACTGCGCACGGGAGAATTACCCCTATACCTGAGCCTCAACCTTCTGGGGGAAAGGGAACTAGATAACATGCTTTGTACTTATCTGTACAGTACCTTGTTGCAGATGGATGATATATAACGATAATAGAATAGCACAGCCAGACTTGCTTCCTGCATGATAGGGAGATACAAGAGATAAGAAACTGCTACTCCACAAGGAATCTCTGTAGAGTTTTGCAGTAAGCAGGTGGTGCAGAGGTCTGGAAGGTCTGGTCTCCCTTGGTCTTCCATGGGATGCTTAATGTGGAGGGAGATAGAGATTGACCAGCCATTTCGTGATTCCATGGATAGATTGAGTCTTCTGATCCTTTTTTCCTTTATATTTTGGGTATTGGAGCTTTTAAAAATGTTTGCTTTCAGGTATTTTTACTTACGTGAAGTGATCTTGATTCTTCTGAGATAAGGTTTTAAACTAAAATGTTGCTTCCTGTTTTAGTGTCTGAACTCTGACAGGGTGACAGGGACCGTGCTGGTGTAGTCTTTTTATAGGTTTTATAAACCATTTGAGCCTATATCAGTCGTTTTAGTTAGTGTCTGACCTAATGCTTGATACTGTCAGTGCTTTGTTGATTTAGACAGTGACTTAGGATTTTTTCAGCCTCTTTCCCATTTCTTTTCCCCCACTTCCTTTAAATTCTCCTGTGAGTGCTAACAAAACTAAGTCTTGTTTCAAACATCCCAGAGTGTTTCTCTTAAGCACGCCATCTGGTGCCAAATGAAAATTCTTAAGGAGTGAATATTAATCATGAAGGGCACAGTTGTGGTACTGTTATTGATAATAATGTAGATTTTTTTTTGCCTGATTTTTAGCTATTTCACCAGTGTTTAAGCCCTTGACTGCCCCTCCTATGCTGCTTCCAAAAGTGTTAGTGTGTGATGAGATTTTTACTTTCCTTTCTAAAGTTTGTTTGTTTTTTAAAGTGAGTCCTGTTCTTCCTATTTCTTTCAGCAGAAATGAAATTCCAGGTAAGTATAAGTATTCAAATATTTGATTAGTAAGTTGCAGTTATTTCTGTATATTAAATACTGTTCACTGACAGATTTTGACGTAAAAGCTCTGAAAGGACCATCTCTATACAAGCAGTTATTTTTCAGACTGTGTTAGTGTGTATCTTCTTGACTTAGTCTCTAAGTTTGTGGATTCAGCCTTGATAGTAGTGAATTTGTGTCACTACTTGGTTTAGAGGACAAGTTAGACATTCATTTGCCCTCCTGGAGCTCGAGTTCTTGGTGATGAAGGACAGTTGCATTTCAATAAAAGGGTAGAGGGCTTGAGGCTTAAACAGGCGGCCATAGGACATAGCACTCAGACTCCAGCCACTGACCAGTTTTGTCTGTTAGCGCTCTAGATTACGTCTTTCCAAAGCACCTAGGCAGTGCATCTATTCTGTAGTTGCAGCTGTTGCCTGAATGTACCTTAGCTGACAAGTTGTTGATAATAAAGAACTTGAATTTGTGATTTTTTTTTACTGCTAGTTAAAACCTAAGCAAGGAGTCTCGCGTGTAATTCTGAAGCAGAATTACATTGTAATGAACTGTGTACCTTTAGTAATGTAAATCAAGGAAAACAGTTAAGGGATTTCTTAATTTATTTTTTAACTGAATAAATCTCAGTTAAAGGTTGCCAGCATGGTTACAGGTAAACTGACTTTGAAAAACCACTGAACTGCTAAATGTGGGATTGGATGATAGATGTCCAGGGCCGCTGAAGTTGTGATCTGTGGCCATTTTACATAGCACATCATTCCTCCTATAGGGATGAACTTTTTCCTGGCACAAAAAGTAGCCGCTCTGGTTGAAGCTTTGCATATTGTAACAGGCTTTTCTTTCCAGGTAACATGTCTGTGGAAGACTTAATTCTGATAGAGTTATAGATATTACTGGAAACTAATTTGTTTTTTTCTATTATACTCTGCTTTATTGAAAAAGTAAAGCACTTAAATTGTGCTCCAGAAATTCAGATGTTGTCTTGCAATCTTTAAACAATAAATGGATGATTTCCCCTTAATGTGGCTTGATGTATTTTGTCTCATTATGTTAAGTATTACTGGCGAAACCTATGCTTGAATAGCTCAAAACAGCATGACCAGGAAGTGTTTCCTTACTTTAGGTGTGATGTTAAGAATTAACTTTGTGGGCTGGAGAGATAGCTCAGTGGTTAAGAGCACTGGCAGCTCTTCCAAAGGTCCTGAGTTCAATTCCCAGCAACCACATGGTGGCTCACAACCATCTGTAATGAGATCTGGTGCCCTCTTCTGGCATGCGGGCATATATGGAGGTAGAATGTTGTATACATAATAAATAAATAAATAAATAAATCTTTTTTTTTTTTTAAAAAAATAACTTTGTTTTCTTTGCCAAGTCTGATGGGAGGATTGGAGATACTAAATAATACTTTAAGGGATCAGCAGAGCCCCAAATACCTGTATACACTTTTGTGTGTGGGTCATTCTTTGTTTACATTCCATTCTGGGGACTAAGCAGAGTGCCCTATGCATGTCAAGTACATAAATACTGAGCTACAGGTACAGCCCATATAATCTCATTTTTTAATATGGTACTTACAGTTTTTTTTCCCCTTCTCTCTGGACAATGGTTGAACTCAGTCACAAGTTTGGCTTCCAGTTTTTTCAGAGATAAAAGGGAAATGTTTGGGGTTGGAGATGTCTCAGTAGTTGAGAATTTTGGGTGCACTTTCCAGAGGCTTCAGGTTCGATTCCCAACACCTACTTGGTAATCTGTAACTCTCTGTTCCAGGGGATCCGATATCCTCTTTTGGCCTTCTTGGGTACCAGGTATGCATGTGGTGCACAGATGGATATACATACAGGCAAAACACTTAAAAATTAAATATATATATATATATATATATATATATATATATATACATGGTGCATAGACATACATGCAGGCAAAACCCGTACACATAAGATACTTTAACTGTTCAAATAATATTAAGTAAATTTTCATATAATTAACAATCTTATTGTACCTCCAAAGCCCTAATGAGACTTATGTTTGTTGGAATCTGGATACTTTGGGTCATAATGATTAATAGTATTAGAGTGTGTGTTCTGACTCAGAGCTGTAAATCCTAGCACTGGTAGGCTGAGACAGAATTGGTAGGCACTAGAGATTCAAGGGCATCCCAGGCTATCTAGTGAAGCCCTGTCTCAAACAAAAAAGATGGTATGGGAAAAAGGTTGGCCTCACCACTCTGTAGTGTGGGATGAAGTCAACTAGTCGTAAGTCTGTCTTTCACCCTTATTGTTAAGATTGTTTCATTTATCTCCTTCGGTGGCTCCTGCATTCAGTCTAAATTCCTTGAACAGACTAAATAAATTTGTGTAATTGCTGAACAGCCTGAATTTTAACTTCTTTTGCAGTTTTAGAGAGGATTTTCTGTAGCCAAGGCTAGCCTTGAACTTCAGGTTTTACTGCTTTTGCTTCCCGGGTGCTGATGTTAAAGAGATTATAAGCATGTGCCTTCTTATCCTACTGGTATTTTGTATTTGACAAGATATCACTAAGTACTGACTGGCTTCAAATTTGTCTTCACATTTATCCTTTTGCCTCAGCTTCCTGATCTGGAATTACAGGTATGTGTCTTTGTCTTTGGCTGAACTGTTTGAAGGTTTAATTTGAATTCTAACTTTTATTTGAAGCTTTTTGTTGTTGAGGTAATTTCACAACATTTCTCAGGCTGGCCTTGAACCTCTCCTCCCCTTCTCAAGTGCTGGGAGTATAGCGTATATAGACACTCTTGGCTTATGTTTCTTATACCTACCATTTAGATTCTTGACCTATACTTCTAATCCACATCGTTAAGCAATCTTCATTTTTGTGGAGGAGAGTTACTATTATTCTTACTGTTTTTCCGTTCAAGGAGCCTGCTTGTTTGTATTCATTTACTCATCTACCTAGTATCTATCTATCTATCTATCTATCTATCTATCTATCTATCGTGCACTTTGGAACTAACTAGAGCTATTACAATTGCGTTCTAGCTATGCCACTTTCTAGTTGTTTAGCCTCTTAAAATGAGAGTGTTAACATTGCATTTTAATATTTCTTTTTAGGTCTTGTATGGGTACTTTGCTTGTATGTTCGTGAGGTGACAGAGCCCAGAAGAGGGTGTTGAATCTCCTGGAATTGGAGTTACAGATGATTGCATGCCGCCATGCCAGTGCTGGGAATTGAACCTGGGTCCTCTGGAAGAGCAGCCAGTGCTCTTAACAGTTAAGCCACCTCTCCAGCCCCATATTTTTATTTTTAAAAATTTGGGTGTGTAATATATGTTTGTTTCTGTATGGATGTCAGTTGTTTCTCTCTCTGGGATGCTCCATCTTATTTCTAGTTCACTATTTCCATCTTCCATCCCTTACTTACCTGGCCCTATCTCCAGCCCTGAGATTAAAGAGACACCTGTACTCTATGTTCATGCTGATCCAGCATGCATTTTGCTTACTGGACCATCTTCCTGGACCCTAACGTTGAATTTTTAATTATTTAGAGACAATAGTTTCCTTTTGTTGTTTAGGTACGCTCATGGGTTCCCCAAAGTGTTCTTCGGTCTCACTTCCTGAGTAGCTGCGACGAGGGTGTGGCATGCCAGTGTCTAGGAGGCTTATGTACACATTTTTTTTAGATTTTAATTTTTTATATTTATAATTTCTTTTACATGTATGAGGTTTTGCTTGCCTGTATGTCAGTGCACTATGTGTGCACTGGTGCCTGAGGAGGTCAGAAGAGAGCCTTAAATTCTCTGGAATTGGAGTTAATGGGTGGTTGTGAGCCGCTGTACTGGTGCTAGGAATTAAACCCAGATCCTCTGCAAGAATAGTGCTCTTAACCACCGAAGCAACCATCTCTCCAGCCCTTTTCAGGACATGGTATCACTATATGGCTGTTCTGGATCTCACTCTGTAGACCAGGCTGTCTTTGAACTCAACAGAGATCTGACTGCCTCTGCTTCCCTTGGGCTGGGATTAAAGGTGTGCACCACTGTACCTGGCCCCTTCGTGTTTGATTTTTTTTGTTTGATTTTTTTTTGTTTGTTGTTTGCTTTATTTATTTTATTTTCAAGATAGGATTTCTCTGTGTAGCTTTGGAGCACTTGTTTTTCTTGTTGCGTTTTGAATGGGTACTGAAAAGCTTAAAGTAACCGTACTCCATTTTTTTTTCTCCAGGGTCTGACAATTCTGGATGCCAGCACCACAGATCTCTGTTGCTAGATGTTTTTGTTTTGCGTTGCTCCCTCTTACTTTTATTGAGGGGACTAGATGGTCCTTTCTGCCAGCCAGCGCTCAGAGTAGTTGGAAGACCAACCAGGTAGATAAACGTTTAAAAGATTTGGGCAACCCGGTAGTGGTGGCGCATTTAATCCCAGCATTCGGGAGGCGGAGGCAATGAGTTAGAGGGCAGCGAGTTCGGGTACAGGTGGGACTATACAGAGAAACCTTGTCTCAAACAACCAAAAAAAAATATTTTTTTTGGCAATTTAAGCAAGGTAAGTAGAACTAGCCTTCAAATTCTCACTTTTTAAAGAATTGTTTGGTTTTTCTTAGCACTCAGAAAGCTATTAGAAGCCAGGCATGGTAGCTATATATCTGTAATTTCATTACTCTAGCCCGTACTACATAGATCAAATCGCAAAAACAAAATAGGGGCAAAAAAAAAACGGGGGCAGTGAGAATTGTTCCAAAATGGATGGTGCTCATCAAAATGGATGGACAAGTGCTACTTGGTCACAAGTGCTATATCTTGGTCACAGGCGCTATCTCGGCAGTACGGGATTCCATTCTGGAAGCTGGTACGCCCGATTCCATAGTAACATGCAAATTTGCTCTATGATGAGCTGTGATAGGTGGGCACAGGAAGGCGGGAAAACGTCAGTTCCTGTGGGGGGAGGGTTGTCCCTTATAAGAGGCACTGTGCCTGGCAGCCGTTTCAAACCCACTCCGGCGCGCGGGAGCGCCTCCGGAGCCGTTGGTGGGGGCTGTGACGTGCTCCGGAGCCATTGGTGGCTGTGACGTGCGCTGGAGCCATTGGTTGTGGCTGTGACGTGCGCAGGAGCCATTGGTGGTGGCTGTGTCAGTGCTGGCGGCCATTTCATCAGGACCGGACCATTCCTTTGAGGGTCTGCTGTGTGGTGCGCCAGACACCGGGAGCCGGAGCCGGAGTCGGAGCCAGACACCGCTGGAGCCAGACACCGCTGGAGCCGGAGCCAGACACTGCTGGAGCCGGAGCCGGAGCCAGACACCGCCGGAGCAGGTACGGAGAAGGCGGCCTAGGTGGGGCAGCGGCTTCATTTAGTGTGGTGGATGTTGTTAAAAGCGCCACCGCGACTGTTCACCTCGGCTTCTGTGTGTGAACACGGGAACTATGGAACTGAAGTTCCCTTAGACCCTTTTTCCCCCAGAAAAAGGGCAGAGGGGTCGAGTGGGCGGGAATGTAGCTGAGTACCATCCCTGGCACTGCCAGAAAGGTCCTCCGGTCCCCCCTCCCCTTAAAGCTGTTACCAGCATGGCGGTGTGGCTGGGGTGCGGAGACCTCGACTGAAACCTCTGAGGGGGTTTGAGAAGGTCTCGGGGTGGGAGGATGGAGGGACAAGTGGGACAAGTGAGTAGTGGGAAGAGGGCAGTTCTGGCTCCAAACAGGTGCCATGGTGGCCGGTTCAGGAGGTAGGAGGTCGGGTCTGGGACAGGTGGGACAACAGCGGCATAGAGAGTTTTTATGCTGTGGAAGAAATGGCGCAGCTCTGTCTGCACATAGTGTTATGGCCGCACACCCACTTGGAGGTGTCCAAGTGGGTATGGGATTGTTGGTGAGCTGAGGGGAGATGTTTGAGGATCATGGACAGTAAACCAGTGGCCTAGCAGGTGGGGAAAAGAAGGAGGGGTCGAAGAAGTCTCATTGGAAGTTTCTAGAATTAGAAGAGTGCCAATTCTGTTTCTAGAATTTTCCACAAAACTTGGGCAGGCCATTGGGTGGATTGGGGGGAGGAGCCTGAGAGAGCCCCTGTCTGCTCAGCCAATGGGAAGCTATTGTGTTTCTAGAATTTTCCACTAATACTAGGCAGGCCATTGGGTGGGTTGGGGGGAGGAGCCTGAGAGAGCCTCTGGCTGCTCAGCCAATGGGAAGCTATTTCTAGAATTTTCCACCAATACTAGGCAGGCCGGTCGGGCTGGTTGGGGGGAGGAGCCTGAGAGAATCCCTGCCTGCTCAGCCAATGGGAAGCTATTGTGTTAATTTTTTCAAAAAACAGGCCCGTGGTGGGTTGGGGGAGGAGCCTGAAAGAACCCCTGGCTTTGCAGCCAATAGGAAGCTGCGGAAGCCTGGGGACATTGAGTGGCAGATGCTGGCGGGAATGGGAGGGGACCAACGGGACTGCACTGGAGATGGGGTGGGAATCAGTTGGCGGACCCAAGTGGGGACAGGGCAGGGTCCAATAGTGGCGGAGGGGACCCTGACCGAGCGGGGCGTGGTCGACTTAGGGCGGGCCAACTACAGCGGATGAGGGGGCAAGGGCACAGGCATTGGAGGGAGGGGGCTGGACTGGCTGGTGGCAAAGCAGCAGGGTTAGAGTTAGGGTTGAGTGCGTGGGCTGCAAGGGCCGCCAGGGACTGCAAGGGGGGGGGTGGCTGGAGGGAGCTGAGCTCTGCAAGACTGGGGCAAGCGGGGGCGGGGCTGGAGGGACTGAAGCTGGATTGCTGCAAGGGGAGGGGGAGCGGGGGCGGGGCTGGCTGGTAAGGCACGGGGGCGGGGCTGGAGAGACCGAAGCCAATCGCTGCTATGGGGGGGTGAGCGGGGGCGGGGCTGGCTGGTGAGGCACGGGGACTGGAGGCACCAAAGCAGGGGTGGGGGCTGCTGGCGGCGCGTTTCCTGCGAGGGGAGGGAGTATTGGGGGCAGGGCTGGCGGGGGCGGGGGGGGGGGGGGAGCCCCCCCCCCAAAGGGCGCAACACCAGAAGAGGGGGCGGTGGCGGGAGTGGGGAGCGGATGGCGGGGATGGGACTCACGTCCTGAGGGAGTGGGTGGGCAGGGGCGAATAGCGGGGAACAGAGTGACTGATGGGGGGGGGGTGGCAGGAGCGACTGGCCTGGGTGGGAGGGGCCGGTGGGAGCGGGAGCGACCCGGGTAGCCTCCTGTCATGAGACCTGGTATGGCTCACTTCTCAGGATCAGACCCTAGTGAGGACTAGGAAGTCTCTTAGCCAGAGCTGCAGGGGGAGTTCTGCCCTGCGAATGTGAGGCCATGACAGCAGCTTATGAGAGACTAGGGGTTGAGAAATTGATAAAGACGACCCGTATTGAAATAAAACTAGGTTAAATTGAGGTTTGTCTTCCTCTTTATGCCTCATTAAAGTGGCACTTGAAGTAGATTAAGGGCTAACTACTACATGCCTTTGGCTTTTTAAATTTATTTTTTCTAGATAAGGTTTCCCTGTGTAGTTCAGGGTTTCCTTGAAACTTACTCTGTAGACCAGGCCAGATATTGGCCTGCTTCTGCCTTCTGAATTATTTATTTATTGGTTTTTGAGGCAAGGCCTCACTAGCCCTGTATGTCCTGAAACTCAACAGTGTAGACCAGGCTGGGATTAATGGTGTGTGCCTACCCTGGCTTTTTTTTTTTTTGGGACTGTGTGGGGTTTTTGTTTGTGTTTTTTTTTCAAGACAAGGTTTCTCTGTGTAACCCTGGCTGTCCTGGAACTTGCTCTGTAGACCAGGCCTACCTTTACCTTGGGATCTTTATGTCTTTTCATGTCTTTTCCTCCTGAGTACTGAGGTTGCAGGTTTGAGTCACCATACCCTACTATCTCAATATTTTTAATTTTAATTTTATTTTTTGTTTGACCCAGGGTTTCACTGCTTGCTAGCCCTGGCTGTGCCAGAACTCACTCTGCAGATCCTCCTGCCTCTGCCTCCCAGTGGTGGAATTAAAGGTGTGTGCTACCACCGAACCACTCAGTTAATCTTCTTAAAAACTTGCATTTATTTATTTTTGTGTAGACGTGCATGTGCAATGGTGGATGTATGGAGAGCAGAAGATAGACAACTTACAGGAGTTCGTTTTCTTCTATATAGGCCCCTAGGATTAAATTCGGCCCTAGGATTAAATTCAGGTTGTTAAATTTCGTGGTAAGCACCATTTATTGCTGGGCCATTTCACTTGCCTGGACTTGGTTGGTCTTAAAATTGTAAAGAAATAAGAATCTTGGGTTCTATAATTCCAGAGTTTTACATATCTTTGTCAGTGGCCAGAAACTCATAATTCTATGAAGCATGCAACAGTTTATATATTTTCGAGGCCGGCTTTCTCTGGCTTTGGAGCCTGTCCTGGAACTAGCTCTTATAGACCAGGCTGGCCCCGAACTCAGAGAGATCCACCTATCTCTGCCTCCCAAGTGCTGGGATTAAAGGTGTGGGCCACCACTGCCCAGGTCATACAACATATTATTGAGTATGAATAATTCCTGCAAAGTCACTCTGAAATTCATATCTAATGTTGTTTGATTTTTTTCCACTCCATTGTTGATAGTGCTGCCCCCAGAGAGACTCAGGAAAAATGATTTTCATCATGATCACAGAGGTATTTAAAATAGCTATGTCTCTTCAGCATTCTTTGAATGCTCTTATTTGAAATACTGCAGTATGTCAGTCCGTGGGGATAAAATATGGAGGGAGGTACAGAGCAGAGTGGTGGGAAATAGATAAAATACAAAGAAAGTTTAGTTCATGGTGAAAATGATATTTGAAAGGAGTGGAGGCAGTAGATAAGTCAGCAGGCAATTTGATAGTCAATGAACTGTTTGGGGAAAAAAAAACAAATTAGAACATATTCAAGGCCCTAGGTTTAATCACTAGCGTTAGAAAAAACAAAGCAACTCAAAAAAGTTGGAATTGGGGAATTAGTCCTGCTAACTTGAAGTTTACACACTCATGCTTTTTCAAGCAACCCTAACTAAATACAGTGCCCCCAAAAGATGTGGAAGTAGGAGAGGAAAGGAAGGGGTTCTGTGTGAGGAGGACGGAGATGAGAGGATAATGGAGGGGAATGTGGTCTAAGTGCATTACATTTCTGTGTATGAAGTTGTCAAAAAAGTTGTAATTCTTACTTGATTCACTCCTTATACCAAAATAAGTTTCACACAGATATTAAGAAACAAACAACAAAAACCCTAAAACTTTAAGAAAATGGGTATGGTGTAATTCCTAGCACTGGAAAGGCTATGTTGATGGGAAGCTTGTTAAAGTAGTTGAAGCCAGTCTGACTTACACAGGGAGTTCCGTCCAGCCTGGAACTTGTGTGAGACCTTGACTTAAAAGAAAAATTTAAAGATAGGTGAATTTTGCATTTTATATTATAATAGGCTATTTTCCTAAAAATACAAAAACTTTTAAAATCAATAATTTGGGGAATTTTGTTTTGGAGAATTTTAACTCTGTAGCCCAGGTTAGACCTAAGAGTCTCATTATGTAGTCTATAGCCATAGAATTGAGTGGAATATAAACTGAGCTTTTTAGAGGAAAGTTCAGCAGTTCCAGTATTTTAAATACCCATACCTCTACCCAATTTTTGGTACAGGATCTCACTATGTAGAGCTGGATGGCCCGGAACTCTCAGGCTTCAACACAGATGTCTACCTGCCTTTGCCTCCTTATTTCTACTATTAATGATCAGGGCCACCATACCCCATTTTAAATATTCACAATCTTCTTCAGCAATTCCACTACTAGTACTTTTTCTTTAACTCAAAAAGCTATTTTATCTCGTTTCTTTTTTTACTTTTAAAAATTTGTATTTATGCTGGGCTGTGATGGTGCACGCCTTTAATCTCAGCACTTGGGAGGCAGAATCAGGTGGATCTCTGTGAGTTTGAGGCCAGCCTGGTCTATAGAGCAAGTTCCAGGGGTCAGCCTCCAAAAAGCTACAGAGAAACCCTGGGTTTTTTTTTGTGTGTGTGTGTGTGTGTGTGTGTGTGTGTGTGTTTGTATTTTTGGGACAAGGTCTTACTGGCTGGCCTGGAACTCACTCTATAGGCTACACTGACCTCAAACTTAGAGAAATCTGCCTGCTTCTGCCTGAGTGCTGGGATAGGTTCAACTTGTTCTATTTTTTGCGATGGTCTCTATAGCCTGGCTATCTTGGAATTTAATACTTAGATTACACTGACCTCAAACTGAATTCTTGCTCAGTTTCCTGAGTGCTAAGATGAAAGGTGTGTGCTACCACACCAGGCATACCTCCAGCATTTGATGAGGATTGAGGATCTGGGTTTCTGAAGTGAGAAGTGCAAAGATTCACCTGGAGAAAATTGAGTACTCAGTAGAATCTAGTAGGCAAAGATTCTCAGGGATAGAGAGATGGTTCAGTGGCTAAGGGCGCTTGCTACTTTTTCAGAGTTACAACCCCAGAATTGGGTAGCTCATAACCACTTTAACTCCAGCCCCAGGGAATCCAACCTGCTCTTTTGGTGGTAAACTGTGCCATAGGCAAACAGTGACATAAATAAAAATTTAAAAACCTTGAAAGTAACCTTTCAAACCTTGAGGTTTTGTGATGAAGATTAGAAGATCATAAATAAAAAGGGGATCACTTTTATTTTTCTTTTTAGACTTTAAAATTTTTTAATCACTTTTTAAAAAAAAAGTTTTAAATCCAAAAAAAAAGTATTAAGTTTTTTTTGTTGTTTTTTTTTTTTTTTCATTCCATAGCTAAAGGCTGGCCTGGAACTTGTGACAATATTCTTTCTCCATAACTAAAAATGACCTGGAATTCTCTGATGGCTATGACTGGGCTGGAACTTGTGACAGTCTCCTCCTTAAGCCTCCCAAGTGTTGAGGCTATATACATGAGCCACCTGATTTTAGAACCACTCCTTGATATTGATGCATCAGTTATTCTGACTTTGTAGTGACCAAAAGTAAACACATAATACTTCCTAATTATGTTGCTTCCCGTTTAGGGTAGCAGATTGATACGTATATAAGCATTTACAGTGAATTGTGGTAAGAAAATGTGATGGGCAGAAGTGGTAGTACCATAGGGGTAGAGAAGAGAGAGGACAGCCATTTTCTGGTTTACTTTTTACAGTAGTCCTATGAAAGAAACAGTTCTTTTATAACTACTGCTCAAGAGCCTGTCTTGTGAAAGTCTAGGTGAGCCGGCTTACAGCAGACTGTTATTAGCATAGTTGGAGAGGTCTGAATCAAGCTATTTCACCGTTCAGTTCTGAAATATCTCCATATTTCTGAAATTTGCACATCTTACATTTGATGACAGTTATATATACATATAGGGACTTGAGAAGGATGTTGTAGCAGTTAGAAGTGCCTGTTGCTCTTTAAAGGATCCCAAATTTGGTTGCCAGAACTCAGTGTTGGATGGCTCACAACCACCTGTAACTCTAGCTCTAGAGGGTTCTAATATCTCTGGTTACTACAGGCACTTGCAGTCACATATAGGCAGACAGACAGATACAATTAAAAAATTAAAATCTTTTTAAAAAGAAGTGCATATAGGGGCTGTGATCTAGCTCAGTTGGTATTTACCTTAGCATGCATGTAACTCTGGGTTCAGTCACCAGCATTACATAAACTTGAGCATGGCAGGCATACTACTGTAGTCCCAATCCTCAAGAGGGAGGAGGCAGGAGGATAAAAACTTCAAGGTCTTGTTCTATATTACATGGGGTTTAATGCCACCTCAGTATCTAATGTAATAGATTATTATTTTGCTATTGAAGCCAACCTGGACACATGAAAGCTTTTTTTTGTTTTTGTTTGTTTGTTTGTTTGTTTTTTGAGGCAGAGGTTCTCAGTAAACTATGGAGCCAGTCCTGAAACTTGCTCTATAGATCAGACTGGCCTCAAACTCAGAGATCTGTCTGCCTCTGCCTCCCGAGTGCTGGGATCAAAGGTGTGCACCACCACCATCCAGTGCACATAAGCTCTTTTTTTTTGTTTTTTTGGTTTTTCGAGACAGGGTTTCTCTGTGGTTTTGGAGCCTGTCCTGGAGCTAGCTCTTGTAGACCAGGCTGGTCTCGAACACACAGAGATCCGCCTGCCTCTGCCTCCCGAGTGCTGGGATTAAAGGCGTGCGCCACCCCCGCCCGGCACATAAGCTCTTAAAAGTATTTTATGCCCTTGCATTTCAGAAGTTGCTTGTTTTTAGCATTTATTGGAGAGTTTTGATATTATATGGCCTGTGTTATTGGTAGCCCTCACTTTATTTTTTTCTTTTCTTTTTTTTTTTTGCCCTCCCACCCCCCAAAGATTAGGTTCAGGGTTTTTGTATTTATTTATTTTTGTTTTTTGAGACAGGGTTTCTCTGTAGCTTTAAAGCCTGTCCTGGAACTAGCTCTTGTAGACCAGGTTGGTCTCGAACTCACAGAGATCCGCCTGCCTCTGCCTCCCTAGCCCTCACTGTAAAAGCCTCTTTTTTTCCCCAGTTATATTCTTAACATGGATTCAAGCAGCAGCAGCAGTGGCAGCGGCAGCGGCAGCGGCAGCAGCAGCAGCGGCAGTGGCAGCAGCAGCAGCAGCAGCAGCAGCAGCAGTAGCGGCAGTAGCACCAGCGGCAGCAGCAACAGCAGCAGCAGTAGCAGCAGCGCCAGCAGCAGCAGCAAAACCTGTAAGTAGCCCGCTCTTTCCACAGTAATGCACATCGAGCATCTTTGTAGATGACTGAAATGAGGTTTGGGATACTTAGCTTGATTTGGTCCTAGTCTTGTTCTCTTTGGGATGTTGAAGTTTATTTCCCTGGTGTCAAGAGCAGATCTTCGTGTTTGTTTGTGTGTGTGTTTAATGTGTTGTTTACTCCTTTTTGGTTCCTGGGTCATCTTTTATTTCTTCTCAATCTTTCTTGGGGGTATAAATTCTTTTATTTTTTTCTATTTTCCTCCCCCTCTTCCTTTCTTTGACCTTCTTTCCATTGCTGGACAAAGAGCCCAAGGTGTAGTAGGCAAATGTTCTACCACTGACCTATGTCCCCAGTTTTGGGAAAATGTAAATTTCACTAGCTCTAATTTATAAATTGTTTTTCAGGAATAAAAGACATGAGCTATTAGGTTTTATCATGCTTCTTAATGCTTTTTCTTTCTTTGATTTATAGCTGTGACTAAATTGCCACAGAAAGAAGCCAGGTAAGGAGAATTGTTGAAACATGATCTATCTATCTATCTATCTATCTATCTATCAGAAGTATCCACTATTCTGGGTAAGAAAATTTAAGAGTAAACATTTCATTTTCTCTGAGAATAAACACTATATGGTACTTACAGAATCACGATGGTTGTTTGAGTTTATAACCAGTTTTAAAGTATCTGATTCTAGTCTTGGGCCATTTTTTAACTGTTTAGCTGTTTGTTGCTTTTATTTATTTATAGTTTTTAGCTTATTTAAGACTTGATCTCACTATGTAGCCCTGGTTTTCCTGAAACACTATGTAGACCAGGCTGGCTTTTAACTCATAGAGATCTGCCTTGCCTGCCTCTGCCTCCTGAGTGCTGGGATTAAAGACATGCACCACCACACATGGCTAGTTTTTGGCTTTTTGAGACAGGGTCTCACTATGTAGCCCTGGCTAACCTGGAACTTACTATGTAGATAAGGTTGACTTTGAACTTGTGGCCTCTGCTTCCTAAGTGCTAGGATTAAATGAATGCTCAGTTAGTTTGATTTTTAAAATGTCTTTGAACCATGATTTTTTAGTCTCCATCAGTCAAAAAGACGTTTTGTCTGTGATCTAGTCTGCATCTTGCCTCTAGGTGAATATGCTGAGTGTACTGAAATTATGTTGATGCCCAATTCAAATAGCTCATCATATAAAAATCAAGGTTTTTAACCTAGCAGTTAGAGCTTTCAATGATCTGGCCCAGTAAGTTGTAGGAAAAGAAGTGAATAAGGAATGCATAGAAATCGGGTGAGAACCAAAAGATGACCATGTGCTAGAAATTAAGAGAAGCCATTTAGTTTTTAGTTTTTTTTTTTTTGAGACAGTCTATGTATCTCTGACTGTCCTATAATTCACTATGTAGACCAGACTGACATCAAACTGAGATCCACCTGTCTCTGCCTTTTGAATTCTGGGATTAAAGATGTGCCACCATGACCAGGAAAAAGACTCTAAAAAGAAAAAATACTTAGTTATCTTTATGTGTATAAGCATTTGCCTGTTGTTATGTATGTGTGCCTTGTACCCATGAAGGCAAGAGGAGGGTTGTTGGACCCTCTGGAACCAGAATTACAACCAGTTACAGGCTACCACGTGAGTGCCTGCTTCTGACTCCAGAGTGCTGGAATTGAAGGCATGTGCCACCACCCAGCCTCAAAGAAAGGTTCTTTAAGGTTATAGTAAATAGGATAGCAAAGGCCCATCAACTTGGCAGCTTAAAAGAGATCGCGTACAGCTGGGCGGTGGTGGCGCACGCCTTTAATCCCAGCACTCTGGGAATTCGAGGCCAGCCTGATCTACAAGAGCTAGTTCCGGGACGGGCACCAAAGCTACAGAGAAACCCTGTCTCGAAAAACTAAAAAAAAAAAGAGAGATCATGTACAGTAGAAATAGATTAGCCTTGGTATCTATAATGGATACAAAAAAAATATAGTAACAGGTATTTGGAGTGCTTTTCATTCATCATAAAAATGTTTCATGTTCAGGAGATGGATCACTGGGTTAAGTAAGGTACTTGCCACAGAAGCCTGATGACTTGAGTTTGATCGTCAGAATCCATGTAAAGGTGAAAGAGAAGTGACTTCACAAAGTTGTCCTGTAACCTCCAATTGTGTTCTGTGGTACATGCACACACCCACACACACTATATACTTCCCCTACAATGATGACTTTTTAAAAAGTATATCATACAGAGGGTTTGTGGCTATAATCAGAGCCCTTGGAAGGCTGAGGCAGAGTTTCTCTGAGTTCCAGTATTATATCTTGGGATAAAGAGTATGTGCTAGCTAATTTTATGTCAGCTTGACACAGGCTAGAATCATTTGAGAGGAGGAAACCTCAACTAAGAAAATGCCTCCATAAGATTGGGCAGCAGGCAAGCCTGTAGGACATTTCTTGGTGATTGATGTGGGAGGGCACAGCTCATTGTGGGTGGTGCCATCCCTGGGCTGTTGGTCCTATGTTCTATAAAAAAGGAGGCTGAGAAAAACCATGATGAGCAAGCCAGTAAGCAGCACTCCTCCATGTCCTCTGCATTAGCTCCTGCCTCCAGGACTCCAAACTCCTTTGCCTTTTTGTCCTGACTTTTCGTTGATGTGGAAGTATAGACCAAATCAACCATTTCCTCCCCAAGTTGCTTTGGTTATGGTGTTTCGTCACAGCAATAAGACAGAAATTGGTGCCAGGATAGGGCATTGCTATGACAGACCTGACCATGTCATTTGGGGGTCGATTGTGAAAGTACTTTGGAACTTCGGGGCCAGAAAATTCATTGAGTGTTCAAAGCCTAGTGAAATGTTCTATGGGAACTTGAAAGATTAGTGTTGAGAGAAATGCAGATGATGGAGGTGTGGTTTTTGAAGTTCCAGAGGGAAGATTTGAAATCACTTAAAGACTCTCATTAGGGCTGTTAACGTATCTTGTGTTAAGAATCTGTGTGTGGAAGAATTGGTTGTGATTATCAAGATACCAAAACCACTAAAGTGAAAAAAAAACCTTTGCTTTGCTGGGATAATTGATGCTGGACAACTAGAGCTGAGAAATCAGCAGTGATTAAGAACACACCATCGCTGAGGTGAAATCTTGTGGGAAGTGTTTTCTCAGAATTAGCACACAGAAGTGGTACTCCAGAGGTGACCTAGGTTGTACCTTGTGTTGGCAGCAGAACCTGGTAGTGTATAAGAGTCACCCAGGTGGTACTGGTTTTGAAGTCATGAAGGTATCGTGGAGAGCAGCTGAGACTTGGCACTGTGTGGCAGGGCTGAAGTCCCTGAAGAGAGCCCAGCAGAGGCTATTGGTGAAACTACAGCGCAATTGCAGCAAGAGACCTCCGCATTTTGGAGATGCCAGTACCATAGGACAACTACCAAGAACAACAGTAGTGGAGTGCAGTTGTCCTGATCTTAGGAGACAATCTGTGTGGGCTGTAGTGGGTGGAGCCAGAAAAGTGGTCCTTTAGAGAAGCCCAGAAGATCGTGACTTGAACCCAGATATTGGACATTGAATTATTTACACAGTTGGAGTTTGGTTTTGCTTTATTCAGATTGTGACTGTGCCCTGGTTCTTCCCTCTTGAAGTAAGATAGTGCTTAGTTTTGATTTTTACAGAAGGCCACAGTTGAGAGACTTTGAACTTTCTAAAGAGATTTTGAAAATTTACAAAGACTTTGGATTTTAAGAGATTTGATATGTTAAAGATACTAAAATTTTTTTAAGTGTTTGGAATTTTAAATACTCCGGGACTTGTAAATTTTGTAATGTTTTATATTGTAATGTTTATTAATGTGTGATCTTGTTGATGAACAAGAAAGGAAAGGTTTTATCTTACCAGTGATATCTTTGTGTCAAGTTGACAAGGGGTCAGTGAGAACCTTTGCTCTTTGGCTCTCTTACACAAATTCATCTCAGAGTTGAAGAATGATAAGCTCCCAATGAATTTTTCCCTGCCACCAAAACTATTTTGAGTACTTGCACTCTGACAAGACCCAGTTTACTTTTTGTAGCCGACAGACGCCTCCTTTGGGAAGTTTGTAAGAAAGGGGAAAGGTGTATAGAGTAATTGGAATAATTGAAAGGTTGTAGTTCCAATAAAGGGGAATAGCGTTAGTGTAGTAGGAAACAACCAAAACTTAACAAGTAATCCTGCTTATTGTAGAAAATATGGAAACTGCCCAGAAGGAAAGAATATTTATGCTCATATTTTTCTTTTGTTTTTTTCCACCTTATTACTTAGCTGTGTGGTGATTGACTCAGACTCTGACTCTCTCTATGAGGAAAAGAGATCTAAGATCTGTGAAATAAGCAGTGAAGGCAAGTATCATCTTTGCTTAGAGAAATAGCTGCTCTGAAGCCTTGTCACATGTGGCAGTTTTAGGGTCTGACTCTGCACATTTTTAAGTTTATAATGACCTTGAGGCCAGTGCCGCCCTTTTTTCATTATGTGCTGGATGTCAGTATGGCTGGCTTCCTTCTTCTTTCTTTTCTTTTTTCTTTTTTTTTTTGAGACAGGGTTTCTCTGTATAACAGTCCTGGCTGGCTTCAAACTCACAGAGATCCACCTGCCTCTGTCTCTCAAGTGCTGAGATTAAAGGCCTAAGCCACCACTGCCCAACTATGGCTGGGTTCCTCACCTTGATCTGTTTCCTAACACAGTTGCAACTCTTCTGCTGCCTTAGGGTTCTATTTGCCTAGACTCCACTCCTCCATCTTCCTCTCCTTCCATCCTTTATAGGTGGGTATGACAAGGAAGAGGAGAGGGTGAGAGGCATGGCTCAGTCCTCTTTCCAGCTTGGTGGAGACTGGAGCTGGGGGAGGTACCAACTACTATCTACTCTATACACTATTTGTATAAGGTAGAAATCACCAAAAGTCCAGCTACGTCATAGGACTAAATAAAGAAGTTTTTTTAAGCTAGAGAACTTTAACTTGATATAAATGAGATACCACTTTATTGATGTAATTGCCCACATTTTGCTGTGAACCACAAGGCAGCAGGTTTGTGTTTAGGAACAACTGAGCAAATACTTCATGTTGTTTAGACAATGTGATTTTAAAGTGGGCATAGCATACATAATACTTTCATTGCTAATTTATCTGTCATTACTCTTAGTAAAACACAAAATACAGGGAAAACAATCTATAAGTATAATTTTTAACTGTGATTCAGAATGTCCAAACACTCAGTTTTTTTAATTTGTGCTCAATAACCTGCTGATGTCTGTATATACAGAGTGGGTTGGATAGAAGGAGTATATTTATAGATGTCTCTTGAATTTCAGATGAGTCTTCTGACGAGTCTTCTTCTGATGAGTCTTCTAACGTTAAGGGCTCCAGCGATCAGAAGTCTCAAGTAATTGTTATCGATGATGAAGATGACAGTCCCAATTTAAAGGGTTCTGAGCAGAAAAAAGATGTTTCTAGTGATGAGTGCCAAATGCCTGTTCTCGAAAAAGAAATTGATTGTGTTGTTCTTGGGGCTACTTCATCTGCTGATGTTTGTGAAATAGGGGCCCCTGGAAAAAGTTCCAAACAACCACCACTGGAGCCTGAGCCCGAACCCGAGCGGGAGCCTGAGCTTGAGCCTGAGCTAGAGCGGGATCCCGAGCGGGAGCCTGAGCCTGAGCCTGAGCCAGAGCAGGATCCTGAGCCTGAGCCTGAGCCTGAGCCCGAGCCAGAGCGGGATCCTGAGCCTGAGCCTGAGCCTGAACCCGAGCCCGAGCCTGAGCGGGAGCCAGAGCCAGAGGGGGATATCGAGCCAGAGGGGGATCTCGAGCCAGAGGGGGCTCTCGAGCCAGAGGGGGATCTCGAGCCAGAGGGGGATCTCGAGCCAGAGGGAGATCTCAAGCCAGAGCCAGAGGGGGATATCGAGCCAGAGGGGGATATCGAGCCAGAGCCAGAGGGAGATCCGGAGCCCGAACCTGGGCCCGAGCCGGAGCCCGAACCTGGGCCCGAGCCGGAGCCCGAACCTGGGCCTGAGCCGGAGCCCGAGCCAGAGCCCGAGCCGGAGCCCGAACCTGGGCCTGAGCCGGAGCTCGAGCTGGAGCCTGAGCCCGAGCTGGAGCCAGAGCTCCAGCAAAGTGTTACAGCCCAAGAATCCAAGGAGAGAAAGGCTGCCGCTCTGCTGGCGCAACAAAGGAGAAAGAAAAGAAAGAATAGATTTATATGCATGGCTCCACCTAAATCACGTAGGAAACGGCGTCGGGTAGTCTCACAGGATGTGCCCAGCCTGCCAAGTGCCTCTGCAGAGTCTAGTCCCCCTGATGAGCCCACATCATCAGACCAGCCTGCCAAATGCATGCCATTAAAGAAACGTAGAGGCAAAAGGGCACGTACACATGAGTAAAAAGGATCTTTCTGCAAATGGGGGTGGGGGCTCCCATGTCCATCTTATGCTCCAATATGTTAGCATTTACAGTTCAGTCCCCATGGAGTGCTTTTCCCCTGAATTCCTGTCCCTATGATATCTTGGGTCATCATCTTTGACATGCCCCCACTACTCGAATTGTCAAGTCCTCTATGCAGCGTTCCCAGTTTTGGAGTTTTTCTCGTAACATGTTGCCAAATTTGTCCTCTTGGTAGTTTGTTTATAAGAGGACTCTTAATGATTTATTCTCTAGAGCCTTGTGAGTGGCATGTAACAGATGTTTAATAAATTTGTTAAATAAAATGAGTGAAGTCTCTGGCTGGAGTTACTGGTGCCGTGCGTGGGTTCTGGAAGAAGGCAAAAGGCAAGGTTAGACATGCAAATTAGGTGAAGGTGCTGCTGGGGATATATATGGGGTACACCATACAGGCATCATAGTTGCTTATGCAACCTAGCCTCTGTGAACTAGCTCTTGTAGACCAGGCTGGCCTCGAACTCAGAGATCCGAACTCAGAGATCCGCCTGCTTCTGCCTCCCGAGTGCTGGGATTAAAGGCGTGCACCACCACCGCCCAGTTTAGAAGAGCTCTTTTTGAGCTTCCCTTTCTGCTTGATGGTACTGATGTTCAGGGTACAATCAACTATTTATTTTTTTAACTGATAGTGGACCAAAAAATTGGGGCCTTACAGAAGAAACCCATTGCAGCAAAAGTTGAAAGTTGCAAAGACTGGATATGTGCACTGCTAAAGTACTCACTTGCATGGGATTTGATTCCAGTATCCAGGAGATACTAGAGACTCCAAGGGAATGAACAGGAGTCTGATTAGATGAAAGTTTCTGACCCTAAGTGGGCATGTACATACAGAGTGATGAGGTCATCTTCTGGTCCTGTGTGTTGTCATGGTATACCCCTCTACCCCCAGCCATCCAGCCAAAGGACCAGGCCTGTGTGCTCTACTTAAATTCTAGTAGTTACCTGGCAGAGTGTGCTTCCTTCATCCTCACAGCAGCTCTGGCCTCTAAAGTTTCATTTGTCCTTAAAATCAGGACAAAGATGGATATGTAGCCAAAATATGTATTAGGCTGGACACAGCCTGATGGTCATCAGTTTGTACTTAATAAGCCAATACAGTTGATGTGATGGCACATTAATACCAGCACTTGGCAGGCAGAGGCAGGACAATTAGGAGTTCCAGGCCACCCTCTACAAATCGAGTTCAAGGCCAGACTGAAGCTACCTGATATTCTTATCTCAAAAAGCTACGAAGAAAGTAATTACAGTGGAGAAAGAGCCTACTTTTTGATTTGAGTTCAAAGAGAAGGTAGTTAAAAATGACTTACAGGTTTCTCCATGAACACATTTCCCCTTTTGTGTGTATTCTTCGGTTTTGTTTTGTTAGACAGGATTGGGGTTAGAGTCCTTAGATTTGAACATGCTGTGAAGCACTGTGTCACTGAGCTGCATCAATGCTATCCTGTGAATTTTCAAAGCGTCCTTGACTCAGAAAAAAAGGTTAGGGTGAAGTAGATTATTTAGAGTTTTTTTTTGTTGTTGTTGTTTTTCTTCGAGACAGGGTTTTTTCTGTAGCTTTGGAGCCTGTCCTGAAACTAGCTCTTGTAGACCAGGCTGGCCTCAACTCAGAGATGCCTCTGCCTCCTGAGTGCTGGGATTAAAGGCGTGCGCCACCACTGCCCAGCTTATTTGGAGTTCTTTAAGAGTCACAGGAAGCCCTTAAAAACAAGTGATTGTATGAGTCAAAGACATGTTAATACTTAAGCTAGAAGTTGTTACATTTTCTCATTTCGATTCTTAAAATCTCACTTTCCCCCTCAAAATATGATTTCAATTTTTATCTCCTGCTTTACTTCCATTCAGGGGTAATGCACACTTATATCTAAATTATCTTTTGTTTTTGTTTTTCAAGACAGGGTTTCTTTGTGTAGCTCTGGCTGTCCTGGAACTCACTCTGTGGGCCAGGCTGGCCTCAAACTCATAGGTCTGCCTGTCTCAGCCTCCTGAGTGCTGGGATTAAAGGTGTGCACCACCACTGCCTGGCTACAGCTGAATTATTTTTAAGAGAAGGAACGCAGATCTCTGAGTTCAAGGCCAGCCTGGTCTATAGAGAGTTCCAGGTCAGCCAGAGCCACACACAGAAACCCTGTCTTGGTGGAAAAGAAAAAAGAAAAAAGAGAGAAAGTATATCTGAAGAAGCATCTGTGTGTGTGTGTGTGTGTGTGTGTGTGTGTGTGTGTGTGTAAGCATTTTGATTTTTTGTGGGTTTTTTGTTTTGTGGTGCTTGGGGATGAACTGGCTACTTCAGCTTGGTGATACTCTTAAGCTTATATTTTGGGAGAAAAATTGTCTTCAGGGAGGGGAAGGGGAAAAGGTATGCCAGGCATTGGGTAGGGGAGGTCAGTTTAGATCTGAGAAAAAAGACTGTGTCCCTGTGCTTTTGGGTGGCTGAGATGATTGAGACAGTTTACCGTGTGCTCTTGGATCCCCTATCAACAAGGCTTCATCTCTGGATTCTATATGCTTTTCTTTTGCGGGGGAGGGGGGAGCATTTGAGACAGGGTTTCTCTGTAGTTTTGGAACTTGTCCTGTAACTGTAGACCAGGCTGATCCGGAACTCACAGAAGTCTGCCTGCCTCTGCTTCCCAAGTGCTGGGATTAAAGGCATGCATGCATCACCACACTCAGTTTCTATGTATGCGTTTAAGCTGCTTTGTCTGTAGGGATGCTTGTTTTGATAATAGCCAGGTTGCTTTGCTAGAGAATGACAGAAGAAAGGAGAAGCTGCCTCTTGGTGTCCTGTCACTACCCTATCTGAAGGTGATTAGCCTGTTTGAATTTTTACCACTATCTTACTGTACTCCATCTCTCTGAGAGCCTCCTGCACTGCTGCCCATAGCTCTTGTCTAGGCTGCTTGTTGTTAGTTTGGATGTGGGGTGCACAAACTTTGAGGAAAAGTTTGCTAATAAGTCTAAAGGCTAGCTTTCTCTGCGTAGACACGGAGGTCCCATTCTCTGCTGCATCTGACAGATGGTAGTGGTTGTCATCTGCCTTTGCTGATACATATCTAGTGTTAAAGCAAAAATGTGAGCTTGTGAAGCCAAACTCACTGTGTTGGCAGTTCATTTTTCTAGCTCTGTGGGCTTCTCTATCTGGTTGTGGTTTGTTCTAGCCATAATTTTTTAAAAGCCTCCTCCAGGTATAATGGCACATATGGTAAATACTAGCAATTGGAAGGAAAAGGCAGAATGATTCCCACGAGTTTGGGACCAGCCTTGCCTATGTGACAAGAGCCTATCTCCTAAAAAAAAGAAAAAAAAAACAAAAACCAAACCAAACCAAACCAAACCAAAACAAAACAAAAAAAACACTTCCAGAGGGAGGAAGGGTTGTAGACACCAGAGGGGTCAAGGACATCACAAGAAAACTCACAAAAACAACTTACCTGGGCTCATAGGGACTCACAGAATCTGAACTGACAACCAGGAAGCCTGTATGGGACTGACCTAAGTACTCTACATATATGTTACAGTTGTGTAGTATAGATGGAGTTTCCTGTCTCATAGCTGTTTCCCAAATGCAGAGACTCAATATTAGTTGGAAACACTTGGCCAATAGCTCAGAGTTGTTACCAGCTAACTCTTAACATTTAAATTAACCTGTATTTCTCATCTCCGCTCTGCCACATGGCTTGGTACCTTTTCTCAGTATGGCATGCTCATGTTGTTTCTCTTTTTCTCTGCTGAAGACTCCAGGCTCTCCCCTTCTTCCTCCCAGCAGTCTCCTAGTCTGGCTCTCTAGCCCAATCTCTTTCTGCCCAGCTATTGGCCAGTCAGCTTCCTTATTAAATCAATCACAGTGACATATATTCACACAGTGTAAAGGCATATTCCACAGCAGTGTAGCTTGCTCTACTTCTGGGACTCCTAACAATGGGAGCAGGACCTGTCCCTAACACTTTGGCCAGCTCTTGGGAACCTGTTCTTCATACTTCATACAAGGGAAGGTGCTTAGTCTTACCTTACCTTGATATGCCATGATTTGTTGATACCCATGGGAGTCCTGCCCCTTTCTGAACATAAATAGAGGAGAAGTGGATTGGGGCAGAGGAGAAGAGGGAGGGGAAACTTCAGTCGCGATGTAAAATAAATTTTTAAAAAGCCAGGCGGTGGTGGCACATGCAGAGGCAGGTGGATCTCTGAGTTCGAGACCAGCCTGGTCTACAAGAGCTAGTTCCAGGACAGGCTCCAAAACTACAGAGAAACCCTGTCTCAAAAAACCAAAAAAAAAAAAAAGCTGGGCGGTGGTGGTGCACGCCTTTAATCCCAGCACCCAGCACTTGGGAGGCAGAAGCAGGCGGATCTCTGTGAGTTTGAGATCAGCCTGGTCTACAAGAGCTAGTTCCAGGACAGGCTCGAAAAACCAAAGAAAAAAAGAAAGAAAGAAAAAAACCCAAACAAACCAAACACTAAAAAGCAAATTTAAAAAAACCCACTTCTATTTACATCAGTAGCAACTGAGCATTGGCCCAATCATGGTTTAATGGAAAGATTGAGGATTTGGGTCAGAAGATCCATTGTCTCTGACTTTTGGGTCAGACACCTGAGCTTTAGTATCCTCATTTGCAAGATAGAGATGGGAACAAACAATGATATGATGCAAAGAGAGGTTCTTTGCAAATACTAAAATGCCACTGGTGGTTCTCAGGAAAGGCAGAGATGGGTCACTCTGTATCACGGGAAAGAGTTGATGCCGCAGCACAATGGGAAATCACCATTCACTCCAGGGAATGTTTGAGCTGCCCACTTTGAGCAGAGTAGAAGTGGTAGCTGGAAACAGTGGCTAGAATCACATTGACTCAGGCCTTGAATACCAGGCCAGCTGGTCAAGGAAAAGCCAGAAGGAAACAAAATGAATCTGGAGGTGAGTGGGTACTGGGTTAGAATGAAAAGAGCCTGGTAGTTAGAGAGTGCTGTTCTATGAAGGGGAAGGCAGGTCTTGATGAGAGAGGTGAACCTGAGTTGCAAAGCAGATGCTGTCCGGGAGAGCCCACAGTCAGAAGATAGCAGTTCACATCCCAGTTGAACACAGGGTAAGGGAAAATGCATTCAAAATGCCTCCAAGGTTTTCTGTCAGTTGTGACAGAATTTTCATTATGGAGCCTCTTAGGCTAAAGATAGACTCATAAATGTGTTGGGAATTTACATTGAATAAATGAAAAATCAGAAACATCAGAGACTGAAGCTGTAGGTGTAGTTATCAGTTTTGAGGTTGAAACCTGGCCTCATAACGTTTGAGAATGTGTGCCAAGAGTAAAGAGAAACACTGAATGGAGCCTGGGAAATAAATGTTAATATATGATGAGCCGGAAGGAAAGAACAGCAAGTTTTTAGACCTTTATGCATGTCTTCTCCTATTTCTTTAGCCATGAAAAATTCACTTGAATTTACCTTTGTAGGAAACGTATGTGCAAAATTCCTGGATGTTTCTTGAATAACATTGAGAAGTTAAAAGAGTATTCTGGAAGGAATTTCAAGCACAATAAGGAAGAACTGGCTCAGAAAATCTACGCACTACTTAACCACACTGTCTTTGATGGAAAGGTAGAAACAACGAATAAGTTTCTATTGAATACCTCTTGTACACCAGCATGCTTGGCTGCTGTACTAACCATGTCTGCTTCATGTCTTGGAGCTGTGCTAGTTTGAGTAGACCTGGACCACTCCATGGGTAGAAAAGAAAGACTTATTGGGGTCCAAACTGCCAAGGCTCTCTCTCAGAGGGGCAGAGAGAAGCAAAACAGTGGGAAAGCAAGCAGATTTTATGATAGTCAGCAGGTAGGGGTCTTTGTGCTGATATAGGCTGTTCAGATTAATCAGGAACTAGATGCCCTTACCCAATAATCGTCTGTTTACCCAGTTAGTCCTTCTGTTTAGGACATGGTCACCAGCGCAGCTGTATTTGGGGGGGGCACTTTGGACTTAGCAAACATGAGAGAGAATGCTTGTGTGAAAGAGAACTTGTTTTGGTTGTATATATGAGCAGATGGCTATTACAGTAGGAGATTAGCACAGGGAGAATGACTGAAAAGTCTGAGAAGTCAGAAAATAGGATTTCCTGAAAGACATGAGGCTCCTGCTCCTTAAAAAATGGTTTGTACTGAGAACGGCAGCAGGGAAAGGACATGTGATAAGGTAAAGAAGATGATGAGAAGGAGCTGGATGAGTTGCTTAGCCTCCTTTTACCCATGTCTCTTGTAAAATGAGGCCAATAATAGTGCAGTCATCTTTCTGTGCCTGCAGGGAACGGGTTCTGGTACCCCTCAACAAATGGCAAAATCTACAGGTGCTCAAATCTCTTATATAAAATGTCCTCTGCTCATCCTCTGTGTATATTTCTAGCAGATGCATGTTTTTGTCATTTTTTATTATCTGACAGTTTTGTACATTTATGTAATAAATTGTAGTCATTTTTGATCTGCAGTTTGTTGAATCCATGGTACAGAACTCAGGCCCATTCTACTTACTACCTCAGAGTTACTATTAGACTGCAATATTTCCATAATCATAAAGTGCTTAGAACAGGGCCTAGGTACAGCAAGCTCTTGTTGTCTTGTCTTCGATGGCCTTGGCAAGTAGGTTAGGAAAAGTTAAATTTAAATTGGTAGGAACCAGTGCACAGGAATGTGTGACGGGAAGCTACTGCTGAATCCATCTGCCAATAGCTTGGTGGTATGGACTGGATTAGAAAATGCAGAGGTAGGGACCTTCTGGCCACTTGTTTTGCTTGTTTGTTTTGGGCTCTTTTATTTCTTACCATGCTTCCTGCATGTGAGGAAAGCACCCTACCCCTGAGCTGTACCATCACCGGTAGATCGTTTGTTGTTGTTTAATCCAGTGTTACAGTCTTCTGCTGAAGAGGCTTTGTGGAGGGAATTCTTATATCCTGAAGGTCCTGTAGCCTTAAAAATCTCCTTCCTTGTGTCCTGATTAACCTATTAATTGTCATTCCCAGGACTTCAATGTTTAGATTTGTTTTTTATTTGCATAAATTTCTCTTCAGCAACTCAAGAATGTAGGAGACAGTTCCTCTTACTTTGTTTTTATTTTTTGAGAATTTCATATGTGACTACTATCTTTGTGTCATTTCTACCACCCCTGTTCTTCCTATATCTCCACCTCTCAAATTAATGACCTCTTTGTGTGTGTGTAGTATGTGTAAAACCTTTTTTTTTTCTTTTTCTTTTTGGTTTTTCGAGACAGGGTTTCTCTGTGGTTTTGGAGCCTGTCCTGGAACTAGCTCTTGTAGACCAGGCTGGTCTCGAACTCACAGAGATCCGCCTGCCTCTGCCTCCCAAGTGCTGGGATTAAAGGCGTGCGCCACCACTGCCCGGCTATGTGTAAAACCTACTGAGTCCATTTAGTGTTGCTCCTATGTGTTTAGAGCAGAGCTCTTGGGATTGTATAGCCGATAAGAGTTCATCACTGGAAAACTGATTATTTCTGCAGGGCAGTTATTACCTGTGGCGTTTCATCTAGGGGTGGTGCCTTGTGAAATTTCCCTCGTCCACATTGGCATGTCCTCTTACTTTTTCTCAGAGGGAGAAAAACTCTTGTTCTTATTTTCTGATATGAGTTGTTTCTAGGGAGATAGCTTAGCAGTTAAGAGCACTTAATGCTCTGGCAACAGACCCAGGTTTGGTTCCCAGCATGCACTTGGAAGCTCGCAACTGCTCTATAACTCCAGATCCAGGGGACCTGACACTCTCTTCTGGTACACATGTGGTACATATAAACTCAGGCTTATACACATACACATACATTTTTAAAAAAAAGTAAACCTTTAGAACTGCTTTCTGATACTTTTGTTTGCTTTTCATTTTCAGTTGCCAGAGAAAATAGAAATCATTTGGAATAAAAAGATGCTACGGACTGCTGGTTTATGCACTACCCATGAGATACAACAACCCAAGAGGCAGCGCTATGCTAAGATTTCAATTTCTCCAAAAGTCTGCGACTCTGCAGGTGATTCCAGGACTATGGTGGATTTACCCTAGCACCCTGTCCTTCTGATCTGTTAAATTACTCATCCCCGGCAACCTGTGTCACAGCTTTGAACTGTCATTTCCATGTGGGTAGGCCTTCTGTATGTTGCTGAGAGGACATCATTATTAGATGTCTCACCTTTCCTAGGAATTCAGTGTAGTTTCCAGGCCCATCTGCACATTTCCTTTGCCAAAGCCAGGTCTCCATTCTCTCAATTGCCAAGGGTCAAGATGCCCGCTCTAGCCAGACAGTTTTTCATTTGTCAAAGTCTGGTGACTTATCCCCTCCTTCTGTTCCCTCAGTTTGTGTGTGTGTGCTACTATGTTGCTTTCCTGCTCAGAGCCTGGTTTTCAAGGCCATGGTAGTCTTCTCCTGCTTCACGGGTTTTATCTGGCTTCTCACTGCTCGCTGCTAGCCCATGGTTTATCCATTCTTTGCCCATTGGCTCTCAAAATGCAGCTCGTGGTTTTGTAGATCCAATCATTACTTACATTTTGTTTGACTTCTCCCGAATGCTCCCACCATATTGGAGACTATAGCCTCACACATGCCGTGTAAGTAGTATGCCATCAAATAGCAGCGACAACAGATTTTTAGAATCAAGTGTTTTGTCTTGTTTCTGATATGGTGTCTTGCTATGTTGTCCAGGCTAGTCTTGAACCCCTGGACTCAAGCAGACCTCTTGTCTCAGCTTTTTGAGTAACTGGAACTACATACAGGTGTCTGCCCCCCAACTCAGCTTTGAATGGCCGCCTTTTGGTAGGGAGGGTGAGGGTACAGGTTAGTGTAGCCTTGGCTGGCCTCATACTATGACCCTGAACTTGTATAGTTCTCTTGCCTCAGCCTTTCAGTGCTGGGATTACAGAAGTGGGCTGCCGGTTTTTTGTTTTTAATTAAAAAATATTTTTTATACAATGTATTTTGATCATGTTCTTTCCCCTCCCCCAACTCTTCCCACCTACCTTTATGTATGTTTGCCTGTGTTCTCTCTCTCTCTCTCAAAAAAAAAAAACAAGAAAACAAAAAACTAAAATCAAAACAAAGAAACAAAAAAAATCAGTAAGAAAAAATACTTAAACAAAGCAAAGTTGTTTTGAGATAGGATCTTGTCATATAATGCTAACTGATCTCTAACCCAGGGTCATCCACCTGTTTCATCCTCTCAAGTGCTAGGGTTAAAGGTCATGTATGGACTTAAATAGCCTTTCTAATTCTAAATTTAGTCAGTTGTTAAGAGTCTAGCTCACGGGTGTGGGGAGGGGGGTGAGAAGGCTCAGGGCCATCCAGCCTGCTGATCTGAGTTTCTTCTCCAGGACTTACATAGTCAAAGGGAAGAGCTGACTTCCACAAGTTATCCTCTGGTCTCCACATGCATGTGCATGTATGTGCATGCACACACACACACACACAATAAATAAATGTAATTAATTTTTTCATAATAGAACCCAGCTCAGATCTCTCTCTTACCCCAAACTTCTGCTCACCAAATCTCATGGCCATACATACCTCCTGAGCCCACCTTTGTCCCAAGCGTGAAGAAAGCAAGCCTCGTCCAGGTACATTTCGAGCAATGTCCCACAAAAGGATGAACATGCTGGAGCTGCTCCCCAAAGACCTGACCACTTAAGAAGCAGTCAAAACCAAAACTAGCTTGTATGTGGGTAGAAATTTGACTCTCCGGATCCTGGGAAGGCAACAATTGCAGCCGACTGTGCTTCTGTGAGACAGCCTTGTGTTTGGTAGGGGTGAAAGTCAAGGGCTTATGGGATAGTAGATCAGAAGAAAATTCATTTTAGTGCTGACAGTTTCTTTTCATTTCTCTCTCAAGATCAAATCCGGGACACCTTGATCCATGAACTATGCCATGCAGCCTCCTGGCTGCTTGATGGCATCCGGGATTCTCATGGTATCTCATGGCAATATTATGCTAAAAAATGCAATTCAGTACACCCAGAACTGCCCAAGGTCACCCGTTGCCATAACTACACAATTCACTACAAGATCTATTATGAATGCATGCTGTGCAAATACAGGTAAGGCCTTTTCAGATTTTTCCCAATTCTTTTGTTATTCCAGCCTCCAATAGCTGTTTGTTTTCTTTTTCTGGTACTGGGAATTGAGCTAAGGGACTCATGGCTGCCAGGCAAACACTACATGGCTCCCCTGCCTGAGCCATATCATCAGCCAGCCCTCTTTTCTTCCTTCTTTCCTTCCTTCCTTCCTTCCTTTCTTTCTTTTTTTTTTTTTTTTGGTTTTTCGAGACAGGGTTTCTCTGTGGTTTTGGAGCCTGTCCTGGAACTAGCTCTTGTAGACCAGGCTGGTCTCAAACTCACAGAGATCCGCCTGCTTCTGCCTCCCGAGTGCTGGGATTAAAGGCATGCACCATCACCGCCTGGCCTATATGCTAGTCTTGAGCTAGCTTTGTAGCCTTGAACTATGGCAGGACCAAATCGATCTTTAGTAAGTCTATGGACCAATTTAAGGAGTCAAGCTCACTATTTCTTCGTTCTCTTTCTCCATTATCTTCCTGAATTTGAGCTGGCCTGACTCTGCTGCTGCCTGGGGCTCCTCAGAACTCACAGAAAATTGCTTTGAGCATAAAGCTGAGGAGTTGGAGCTGCTGTTGAGGGGTCGTGATTAATTTGTTATTGTGCTGTGGTATCTCCTTTCTCCCCAGGATTGGCCGCTACACCAGATCGCTGAACACTGAACGCTTCATCTGTGCCAGATGCAAAGGGCATCTGGTCTTGCTGCCATTGTTTCGCAAGGATGGAACCCCCATTGTGCCCTATGTGAGACCATTTGCCAAATATGTGCAGGAGAATTATAGAGCCGTGTTTAACGGCACGGCAGGAATCAGCCATGGGAATGTGATGAAAAGACTCAGCAAGGATTATTTTGCCAGTAAACAAAAGGCAAATCCTTAAGGTTTGCCTGGAATATAGTTATGTGAGCCAAATCCTTTACTGGCAAGAAGTTCTAGAAAACTATTTCTGTAAGGTTTTAAGTATTGGGATTTAAATGTGTTTTCTGATTTGTTATTATTGATGATTTTTCTTAATAAAGAGTTCTTTTGCTAACCATACAGCTCTTGACAATACTTGAAGCCCTTTGGATCCACATTGGGTTTTAACTTGGAATGAGTCAGAAGAAAAGGATGTTTCTTGGGAGGGAGAGCAGTGAGAACAGGAGAATATTGTCACAACAGAGTAAGTGGCTCGTAGTGAGTACTCTGCCAGCTTGTTATGCCTCCTCGGGTGTGAGGAGCCAGCCTGCTTCATGAATTCCAGCTGCTCATGGATTTGAGTGAAGCATGCAATCATTCAGAAAATAAATGTTTCCATCTCACATTCCAGCTCTCCTATTCAAGTGCTCGAGCAGACTGCCTATCTCTGGGAGCTATTGAGGGTGTGGATAGGACCCAACATTGTTTTAGTGTATGTACTCCTGTGAATGCCACAGAAAATGCCCACCAACTTGTGGCTTAGAGCAGCACGGATATTCTATTATATTATAATATTTTAGAGTTTGGAAGGTCAAGAATCTAGGATGAGTCACCTAGATTATGATTAAAGTGTTGACGGGAACTTCTGGAAATCCATTTCTTTTCCAGTACCTAGAGGCCTTCCACAGCCCGTTTCTTGGTTTCTGTTAGGAATTTTTCCTAGTGCGAGCTCTCTGCCAATGCAAAAATCCCAATCAAGCCAAATCACAACAAGCCAAATTAAAAATATCCAGGTTTAATGGGATTCCTGCACTCGCAGGTGGCCACGGGGGGGGGGGGGGGTCGACCGGGAGACCGTGAACATGACCACGGTGTGGGGGGGAGAGACCACCAGGGGACCTTCTGGGGAAGCAGTTTAAGTAGCCTGGAAGAGTGGTCAAGATTTTGGCAGGCTGTCTTGACACTCCTCCAGGGAGGGGTCAAGGCTTGGCAGGCACAAGGACAGGGCCTCCAAAGATGGAGGCCAGAGACCGGGACTTGGGACTTACAGTTTCTTTGAGACAAAACATCTTTTTTACTTTCTGTTCACTTCTAGAGACTTGGGGTCCACTTAGAGAATTCTTGTCTGTGTGTGTGTGTGTGTGTGTGTGTGTGTGTGTGCGCGCGCGCTTGTCTTGGAACACATATGTACATGTGTATATGCATGTGGAAGCCAGTGACAAACCTTTGGTTTCATTTCCAAGAGCTGTCCACCTTGTTTTTTGAGACAGTGTCTCATGTGGTTGTAGTGCTTTCCAATTCGGCTAGGCTGGCTGACCAGCAAGCTACTGTGTTCTTCCTGTCACCACCCACCCAGGACTGGGGTGATAAGTGCACACCACCATGCTTAACTTTTTTTTTTCTTTTTGGTTTTTCGAGACAGGGTTTCTCTGTGGTTTTGGAGCCTGTCCTGGAACTAGCTCTTGTAGACCAGGCTGGTCTCGAACTCACAGAGATCCGCCTGCCTCTGCCTCCCGAGTGCTGGGATTAAAGGCGTGCGCCACCACCGCCTGGCCATGCTTAACTTTTTATGTGGTTGCTAAGACCAAATTCAGCTCCTTGTACATACATGATTAGTACTTCACAAATTGAGCCCTCTCCCAAGCCCATTATTATCATTATTATTTTTATTATTTATTACTATCTTTGATAGGTCTCATATAGCCTAGGCTGCCCTTGAATTCTTTAAAAAATTTTTTATTACATTTATTGTGGGGGAGGGGCCATGTTTGTGTCATAGCACACATATAAAGTCAGAGGACAAATTTTGGAAGTCAGTTCTCTTCTATCTTGTGGATTCCAGGGATTGAACTCAGCTTGTCAGACTTGGTGACAAGTAACTTTATCTGCTTACCCACCTGGCTCAGCTCCGACCTTGGACGCTATGTAGCCTAGGTAGGTCATTAACTCCCAGTTCTGTCTCTGCCTGCCTTCCAAATACTGGGGATTATAGCATGCACCACTATGACCTGCCAAAATCTAATTTTAAAATCAGTTGGGTCACAGATTAGCGACCTCAGTTCCCCTTTGCCATGTTTGTTGGCTTTTTTTTTTTTTTTTGAGACCGTGTTCCACTGTGTAGCCCTGACTGGCCTGGAAATTACTAGGTAGATCAGGCTGACTTCAGACTCATAGACATCCTCTCGCTTCTGCCTCTCAAATCTGAGATTGCAGGTATATACTACCACACCCTCCTGTTTGGTTGTTGAGACAGGACTTTCCTTATGTCACCCCAGGCTAGTCTCAAACCCACTATGTCTCCCAGGCTAGCTTTGTATTGTTGCTCTTCCTGCCCCAAGTACTTGGATTACAGACATGTACCACCGTGCACAGCTAGTCCCTTTTACCATGTAAAGTGACCTGATCGCATGTTCTGGGGATTAGAGCATGGATGTCTTGAGGGGTCCAGTTTTTGAGGCCTGCTACAAATAATGCTTATCTTTATCAGTGTACCATTACTGATACTTTAATAAGCAGGATATATTATTTTAACATTTTCCTCTTGCTTTTCATTTTGTAGAAGGATGGAGTAGTCTTTGGAGCACCGAGACTAGATGTGACTGTAGGCATATATAGCGTAGGGCAAACTTCCCCAGCTAACTGCTTCCATTCCTTTTCTCCTGGGCTCTAGCATATCTGCAGCTTCAAACAAAGTCCAGCCTGTCACAGAGGGTCATGGCACATCTGTGACTTGCCTGGGAGGACTGATGTGCAGTGGGTAGCCCTGTCACCTGCCATTCTGGAAAGCTCTGGTTATTTTTTTCAATTGTTTTTATTGAGCTATACATTTTTCTCTGCTCCCCTCCCTCCCTCTTCTCACCTCCCCCTCAACCCTCTCCCATGGTCCCCATGCTCCCAATTTACTCAGGAGAGCTTGTCTTTTTCTACTTCCCATGTAGATTAGATCTATGTAAGTCTTTCTTGGGGCCCTCATTGTTGTCTAGGTTCTCTGGGATTGTGGTTTGTGGGCTGGTTTTCTTTGCTTTATGTTTAAAAACCACCTATGAGTAATATGATATTTGTCTTTCTGGGTCTGGGTTACCTCGTTCAATATGATGTTTCTTTCTTTCTTTCTTTCTTTCTTTTTTTTTTTTTTGATTTTCGAGACAGGGTTTCTCTGTAGCTTTTTTGGTTCCTGTCCTGGAACTAGCTCTTGTAGACCAGGCTGGTCTCGAACTCACAGAGATCCGCCTGCCTCTGCCTCCCAAGTGCTGAGATTAAAGGCATGCACCACCCCCACCCATCAATATGATGTTTCTAGATACATCCATTTGCCTGCAAATTTCAAGCTGTCATTATTTTTTTCTGTTGTGTAGTACTCCACTGTGTAAATGTACCACATTTTCCTTATCCATTGCTCTGGTTATTTTTTCCACTTCGCTTTAGACATGGAAAATGCTCCTGTTGACCATTTCTTCTCGGTGGCTATGTGCTAACTACTGCTCGCAAACCATCAGGCTCTGTTGCTGGTGTGTGTGTGTGTGTACATGTGTACACGTATGTGAAGGTCAGAGGAGCATATTGGGTGTGCTCTATTGCTCTCCACCGTATTTCTTCATGAACCCGGAGCTCATATCTTCCCCCAACTCCAAGCTGGCAGGCAGCCAACCTACCCCACAGTGTTGAGGTTACAGGCACACTTGGTCATGCCCAGCTTTTTCAAAGGTGTTGGTGGTCTGAACTTGGGTCTTCGTGTTTGCTCGGCAAGCATTCTTCCCAACAGAACCATCTCCTCAGCGCCATTTTCCCCACCTTTTTCCCAAGCCTATTTCTCCCCAGTAAGATCCGGTATTACCCAAATAAGCAATACAAGGTTCTCTGACTGGCCTATGATCCCATTGCCTTATCCCAGGCTATCCTACAGCCTCATCACCATCAGTCCTGTGTAGCTCTGGCTTGCCTGGAACTTTCTCTATAGACCAGGCTGGCCTTGAATTTATGGAGATCCACCTGCTTCTGACTCCCAAACACTGTTCTGTACCACCACATCTGGCGAAGCTAAACCACTTATCAACTCCCCAAAGCATTGCTGTTTTCAGCCTCTCTGCCTCTGCTGCTGCCCTCTCTTCTGCCTAGAAATAAAACACTCCTTCAGTTTCTTACCCCTGGAGATGCCACTTGCCCCTTGAACCTCCAGGAAGCCACCCCAGACAGCTCTTGCCACTAAGCTCAGTCATGGACTCAGCGTGTGCCACCCCTTTGCTTTGTAGCATAGATTTATTGGCATTTGTTCATTTTTACTGCACTTTCCCTGCTGGCCGGAGCTGCTGGGACTCAGGAGTTATGGCTTATTGATGTCTAGTAGCCCCAAAGTGTCCCTAGACTTATTCACTGCCATCACCCAAGCCCATGAGGGTGTCTAGCAGCTTTATACTAAGACAACAGGGGGTCCAGCAGAGGGCACAGCAGTTAGCAGCAGGTGACATGGAAGGAGCAGTACAAGCTTACGTCTCTGCTCTTCAGTACAATCCTGTAAGTAAAAGTTTATCAGTTGTTTTCCTTTTACAGCAATCCAGCAAACAAGCAAACATCGTTTGATACTTTAGACAATAGGTTTTTTTTATGAAAGAAAATCAATAGTTGAGATGTTTAATATGTTTATGCACTTGAAATGATGAAATTGGTTTTACTTGGTCTGCATAAAGGTCTGCCCTATTTAAAAAGTTATTTAAATAGCATAAAATTATCCTTACCAAAAAACTCCCATCAATTCTTTTGGTAATACTAATAAAGCACAAGACACATGTTTTTTTTTGTGCTATTTTAGTGAACTTTGGGAAAATTCTGATGGGTATTTATAACAATTCTTGATTTTCAAGGAATGATGGGTTAAAGATCTTAATTTGTAGTATAAAATGGTTTTTAAAAGTTGTTGCTAGTATATTAGTGACATGAAAACTAGAGTACAGAATGATCTCAATATAGCCCCTCCCTCGATCAAGTTAGAAGTAGTAGAATTAAGGCAATTGCATGTTCAGACTAGACTTTGCATTAGTTCTTTAATTCTTTGTTGATTTGAGTTGCATATGTTTTCAGGGAGCAAGTGTATCCTGGTTGACAGACATTAAGTTTATACTGTATTACAGTCTGGGAACTTTCAAAATGCAGAACAAAAAAATTTTAAGTAAAATACAGGGATGTAACACATGCCCTGGAAACTGTTAATGTAATTAAGGGAAAGTGGCTATAAACTTTTAAGAGATAAGTGTTAGGGATGGGGTGGGTCTTGGCAGCATCAGCATATACTTGAGCTCCATCAACATTGACTTTGCAACCACCCTGGGGAAGCGCTTAATGATTAACTCCTACTGTTGCCATTATCGAAAGTCTTCTATAGGCTCAGACACTGCTGCTTCAGATAAGTCTTTCTGAATCTTTACCATGATCCTTTTCACGAAGAGGACAGTGTTTCCAGTTTTACCAATATAAAAACCCCAACAGACTCAGGGTTATGTAATTTTCTTGAGATCACGTAGCTAGCAATGGCGAACTGGATGTTGAAACTTAAAGTTGAATTTTTTTTTTTTTTTTTCGAGACAGGGTTTCTCTGTAGCTTTGGAGCCTGTCCTGGAACTAGCTCTTGAAGACCAGGCTGGCCTCGAACTCACAGAGATCCGCCTGCCTCTGCCTCCTAAGTGCTGGGATTCAAGACGTGTGCCACCACCGCCCGGCTTAAAGTTGAATTATTGAAGCAAATGTTGACATGAACAAGAAATGAAATCTGAAAAGGACCTTCTGTGGCCAAAGGCTGCCCTTGTGCACAGCCTGGAAATCATTTTGCATTATCTGCCTGGCTCTTAACTCCAGTTTTATAAAATAAGCAAATTGAAGCTTATTTTAGTAGTTTGCCAAAGCTTTCTAACTATTTTCCATCATAATATCTTTTAAACAGTTTTTTCCCCCCAGAGACAGGGTTTTTCTATGTAACAGTCCTGGCTGTCCTGGAATTCCTGTGGACCAGGCTGGCCTTGAACTCACAGAGATCCATAGCCTCTGTGCTCGGATTAAAGGCGTGTGCTAACACCACCCGGTTTAAACAATTTTTTTTTATATTTATTTATTTATTATGGATACAATATTCTGTTTGCATATATGCCTGCTAGAAGAGGACACCAGACCTCATTACAGATGGTTGTGAGCCACCATGTGGTTGCTGGGAATCGAACTCGGGTCCTTTGGAAGAGCATGCAATGCTCTTAACCGCTGAGCCATCTCTCCAGCCCCCGGTTTAAACAATTTTAAAGTTAATTTTGAAAGTTTAAATTTTTCTTTTAGTTTTTAAAAAAGATTAAAAAACCCACTATATGTAATGGCTGTTTTAACTGTTCATTTCGATGTATAGAGTTTGGATCTGGGCCAGTTGCTCATTGGAATGACTACCTTAGCTTAGCTACATGTTGCTTTTAATTTGTGAGTTCATTATAATAAATGATTTTTATTCATTCTATTTTTAATCTAGCGAGAAATTACATAGGCTTGCAGATAATGAAAGTAATTTCTTAGGGTTTATTTAACTTTTATTTTATGTGCATTGGTGTGAAGGTGTCAGATCCCCTGCAACTGGATCTTTAGATAGTTGTGACCTGCCATGTGGGTGCTGGGGATTGAACCCGGGTCCTCTGGAAGAGCAGTCATTGCTCTTAACCACTGAGCCATCTCTCTAGCCCCATGAAAGTAATTTCTTACATATTCTTTCAGAGGTACTCAATGCATATTTGAAATTAAAGTGAAGCCAGGCGGTGGTAGTGCATGGCTTTAATCTCTGCACTCAGGAGGTAGAGGCAGGTGGATCTTTGTGAGTTCAAATTCGAGGCCAGCCTGGTCTGCAGAGTGAGTTCCACGCTAGGGCTGTTACACAGAGAAACCCTGTCTAAAAAACCAAAAAAAAAAAAAGAAGAAAAAAAGAAATTAGAGTGCATTTGTAATTTTTATTGCAGTCCTATCTAGTTACTAACAGTTTTAGGCGGCTAACCTTGAAAGGTCTACCTGCAAGGCTTGAACTTGATTCTTCTAAGGGCCAGGATAGTACATTCTTTTCCTTCAGTAATTAGGGCTAGGTTTATCCTTTACTTGCTGACTTGTAAATTTAGTTTGTCTCTCTAGCATACTTGTAATCTTGGTTAATTTTGTTAATTTATTTTGACATTGGGTCTTGTGTAGCCTAGGCTGGCCTCTAACTCATTAAGTAGCTGAGGATGACCTTCAACTTCTGATTTTCCTGCCCCACTTTCCCAGTGCTGAGATTATATTATAGGATGTCCCACTATGCCCAGTTTATGTAGTACTGTAGATAGAAACCAGACATTGTGCATGGTAGATAAGCACTCTTCACCTAAGCTAGATCCCCAGCCCTGGCTCAGGTTTTTAGTTGTTTGTATGTGTAGTAGGGCGTTACCTCTGCAGACAGTATATCACAGCATTATATTGTGAAAGGAAAATTAAAATGATAGACAAAGCTGTGCTACTATCTAAATATATACTGTGCATAGTTTGTATTGTTAAATGTCTAACCTATTAACAGGAAACTTAGCATCATGTACTTTCAAAGCAAGATAGCACTAAAACAATGAATTTACTTCTTAATGACATTGGTGTGTTCCCACCTGGCTCTCTTTTTTGTAGGAGGAGGTGCTACTTTCTCTTTTTCTTCTTTTGGTTTTTCAAGATAGGGTTTCTCTGTCCTGGAACTCGCTCTTGTAGACCAGGCTGGCTTCAAACTCAGAGATCCACCTGCCTCTACCTCCTGAGTGCTGGGATAAAAGGCGTGCATCACCACTGCCCTGCCAGGAGCTTTGAGATAGAGCTGCTTTATATTTTTCTATTTGGAGCTGCCTTCTGTAATGTTATATGGCTTAATACATTTGCTGAAACTTTAGCTTGTCATTTTTTTTTTTTTTTTGGTTTTTCGAGACAGGGTTTCTCTGTGGTTTTGGAGCCTGTCCTGGAACTAGCTCTTGTAGACCAGGCTGGTCTCGAACTCACAGAGATCCGCCTGCCTCTGCCTCCCGAGTGCTGGGATTAAAGGCGTGCGCCACCACCGCCCGGCTTAGCTTGTCATATTTTAAGGTGCTATTTCTTCTGGTGTTCTTTCTCATGTTGCTTGTTAGAATTACCCATACTTGGCAATCCCTTTACAAATTATGCATACAGTACTCCTTTGTGTGATAGCTGTGAGCCTGAGTGCGAAATTGTTGAGAAGTTGTTTTCTGCTTGAATGGTAGATGATAACACAGTGCTGAGAGTGGCTGACATCCCATCATGTGTTACTGTCATGTTGATTTTGTTGTTTTGAGAGTCCCAGATAGCTGAAGTATGAGAAAACCTTCCGTTTCTATCTACTTCTCTCCACTCTGCTTTTTGTTAAGGTTGTCTGGCAAGGGTCACATTTAAATATTCAAGTGCTTATTGTTGTGTCCAGTGCTGGGTGAGGAGATGGGGAATGTGTTCTGGAGGGGTTATCATGAGACAGACCTGATCCATAAAGGAAAAAGATGTAAGCTCCTCGGGTGATTATTGTTGGAGAGTATTAATCAGAAGACTCTCTTGAGAGGGTGCTTAGGTCCTCAGCATTCTGTAGGAAGGTAAACAGCAAGTAGACTTCCCAGACTGAAGTGGTGAGTCAAGTAGTAGTGAGGAGTGAGTGGAGCAGGGCAGAGTCAATTGGAAGATTTCAGAAGAATAGAGGCTGTGGAGTTTGAAGTTAGTTTGAGAGGCAGTTGAGAACCACTGTAGGTTTTTCTTGGCCTGATTTTCCTCAATGTGTGCATATGTAGAGTGATGTCAAGGGGGTCCAGAGGTGGAACATTAAGAGGAAAGTCAGGAAGCAGTTGTTAGACTAGGAGAGGAGGGATGGTTACATAGGAACACCTTTTTGTTCCTTTAATCGTACTGTGTTTTCCTTGTTTTTGATGCCCTATTCCTTTATTAAGTCTCTATTCATCTATGAAGGCCCAGCTTAAAATCTGTCCTTTGAGTGTGTATGTCTAATTTATTTTTCTTGGTTTTAGGTCTATTATTAAGTTAATGTTTCCATAAGTATTAATTAGGGATGAACAGAGGAGTAAGGTTTAAACAAAGTAATTCTCTTAGATACCATTTTGATTTGACATGAAGCAGAATTTGACACAAGGTTTTGAATGGACTTTTGTAGAATTGTAGTGTTCTTATACTTTGTAGACATTTAAGTAATTTTTTTTTTTTTTTGGTTTTTCAAGACAGGGTTTCTCTGTGGCTTTGGAGCCTGTCCTGGAACTAGCTCTTGTAGACCAGGCTGGTCTCGAACTCACAGAGATCCACCTGCCTCTGCCTCCCGAGTGCTGGGATTAAAGGCGTGCGCCACCATCGCCCGGCGACATTTAAGTAATCTTATGTGTATTCATGTGTGTGTAGATTTGGATCTCATGATTTTGTTTATTTTATTATTTTGGTGTTTTAAATGTTGTTGTTATGTATCTGTGTTGTTGTATCTGTGCACATGGAGGCCCGGAGGAGGTGTCAGATCCCCTGGAGCTGAAGTTATAGACAGCTTACAGTACTAGGAATTGAACTCAAGTCCTCTAGAAGAGTAGCATGTTAATGGTTAAGTAGCTCTTAACCATTTCTCCAGCCCTATTTTGGCATTTTTGAGACTGAGTCTCACTTAGTCTAGGCTGACCTTGAACTGACTGAGTAGCTGAGAATGACCTTGAATTCTTGATTATCTTGCTCCCACCTCCCAAGTGGGAGCACTTGCCACCATGCCACTTGACATGTGCCACCATGCCAGCTGAAAGTTGTTGCGTTTGTGTTTGTGGTACTAGGTACGCAAGGCCTTGTTGTATCCCGGGCAAGTGGAGCTCTACTTTCAGCCACTCTACTAGTCCACTTAATAGGATATGTTTTGCCTTTTGCTAAAGTGGACTAATTATTTCACTGTAATCTTGAAGGTATTTATATTATCATTTTCTGGAGATCAAACCTAGGGCTTTTGACATACTGGCTAATTTTTTTCTACCAACTGACCTACATTGCCAGTCTATAAGATAATGATGAATCTAGATGATATAACTAAATATAGTCATGCATCTAAGAGTTCATGGAAACTAGCTGGTAAAATTATGTAATGGTGGGTAAAAATATATAGGTGGGGCAGGAGAGATGGCTCAGGTCTTCCAGAGGACCCAATTTCAAATTCCAGTACCAATGTCAGGCAGTTCACAGCCACCTGTAACTCCAGCTCCAGGAGAATGCAATAAGCCTCTAGGCTCTGAAGGTACCTGCACTGATGTGCACACCCCATATTTGAAATTAAAAATAATAAAAACATATCTTTAAAAATGCAGCTTTTAGTCAGTTATTGTGTTTCTGATTTGTGGCTTAGAACAGCCATTGAAATTGGTGAAGGTCTAAAGATACATACCACCCACTAAAAAATGGTAGAGGGAGCTTGGGTAAGCAGATTAGGTTTTTCAGACATAGCCCATCAGACAGAGGGCTACCTTGTTAAGGTTCAGAGGAGGAAACCTATACAAAGTAGATAGCAAGATTATAGAATTCATTATTTCTCAAAATACAAATAGTATTCCAAAGTACTTAGACTAATTACAGAAGGCGATTAGTCGGTAATAAGATTATTGGTACCTGTGAATTGTTTTTCTGTTTTGCTTTTTTATTTATTCATGCACTATTTATCCATTCATTCATTCATTCATTCATTCATCATCAGAGTCTTGATTCTGTAGTAAAGGTTGGTCTAGAACTCCCTATGATATAACTGGGGTGGGGTTGGGCACCTGAATTTAGGACCATCTTCCTGCCTCAGTTTCCCAGGTGCTAGGATTACAGGTGTGTGTTACTGTGCCTGCTACATGAGAGGCTTTGAGGATTACTATCAGCCTGTGCTTAAGGCCACTAGAAGATAACCATACTTTTCCAAAGCATCAGTCACTGATTGAGGGACAGCACTAACTCAAGTAGATCGTGGAATTGTCCCAGTTTAGCCAGTCATTACCTTATTGGCAGACCTTTCAGTTCATCCAGTGAATGCCAGTAAACAATACAGAGTCAGTTTATCAGTAAAACTAACTACTAATTCTGGAAACCAATATACATGGTAATTCTTTGGAATATTTAATAAAATTTTACTTTGTAGGATTTAATTTAAGGTTCTTTCACCCACATAACAGTTTGGGATGATAAACGTGACTCATATTGCCATTATCTCTGCTTGTTATTGACTGATAGATTCTTTTTTTTTTTTGCAGGGTGAGGTTGAATGTTTATTCAGGGGGTTATGGAGGAGGAAGGGTGAAGGGGGGGGACAGAAAGGGAGAGGGAGGGAGAGAGGGAGAGAGAGAGAGAGAGAGAGAAGAGGAGAAAGAGACAGAAGGGGAGAAGCAGAGAAGTGGGGAGAGAGGCAGAAGCAAAGCTGCCTCTCCGAGAGGAAGATGGAAAAGAGGACTGATAGATTTTTTTTTTTAAGTTTTTTTTTTCGAGACAGGGTTTCTCTGTGGTTTTGGAGCCTGTCCTGGAACTAGCTCTTGTAGACCAGGCTGGTCTCGAACTCACAAAGATCCGCCTGCCTCTGCCTCCCAAGTGCTGGGATTAAAGGCGTGCGCCACCACTGCCCGGCGACTGATAGATTCTTACTGTCTGTTGAGCATGTCCTCCTGCTGAATGGACTGGTGAGTCGGACTAGCAGCACAGTTGAGCTGCTAATAAAACGCAGAGTCAGCCGCTTTTCATTACTCGCCCACTCAGCTCTGATGGTACTTAATACTAATGAGTAATGTAGTGGCAGGTGCAGGACTGAGGCTATGGTTGGATGGTAATCCTTCTGCCTAGGCATGAAATGAAATCAAGGTTTCTAAATAAGCCTGAGAGCCAAAGGGTAGGTTTGTTGACATGTAATCACTTGCTAAGTGCAGTGCTGTTTTTCCTGCTGTGGAAAATTTCTGGTCCTTGATACAGGAATGATTCATCATAACCTTGAATAAAACAGTTGAATAAATATTCAATCATTTTTTCCTACGGGTGACATTTGGAGAGGAGAGAGGCTCTAGAAAGGTCTTGTAGTCTTGTGTTTGAAACTGATGAGGCCAAATGCATTTGAAAGAATGTTAGACAATAGTGTCACAGATCTCCCAGCCAGAACTGGAGCAGCAGCTGATAGCAAAACACATATTTTTGCAGTCAAAGATAGTATTCAGACTTAGGAAGAGCAATAAATTATGTAAATATCTTATAAGTTCTGGTTGGATTTGTCCCCCTCGGGCTCCTTTTGTATTTTCTGGGAATTAGAATAGGAGGAGTTGGGAGCCTGTGCTTAAGTTTAAGTGCTGCATTAAACTGACAAGAAAATGGCAGCGCTAGATGTGTAGAAGTGATGTTGGGATTTTGTTTTTTTTTTTTGAGAAAACAATATAATTAATACTACTATCTCTGGGTTTATAGGATTTGTACTGTGTTCGTAGTGACCTGGGGAACCTGCTCAAAGCCCTGGGTCGCTTGGAAGAAGCCAAGGTAGGTGTTTGCTAGAACATACTTAAGCATTAGTTTTGAAAACCTGTACCTTTTGCCAAGTCTTCAACTCTTCATTAAGCTATCTTCATAAAATAGTCCTATGAAACTGAGGAAAACGTCAGCATGACTTGCCTCAGACTAGAGCAGGACCAGGCTTTGGCATATCTGTTCTAAATCTGGGGGTAAAGCAAGAACATGAGCATTGTGGAGCCTTCTGCTGAGCTAGATCATCTTTATAACAATGGGCTCCATCATGACCTATGTGGGAATCAATAACATTCCTTCAAATCTGAGGCTTGCCTGCTAGTGATTTTTGGCTCAAGACGCCTATATAATGCAGGTGCCATTGAAAACGCTGCTCTTCTAAGTCCTTTGTGGCTTGTAAGTGGAGAAGAATTTCATCCAATGTTACCCTGTAATACTGGCATTTAAAATTCTTATTTAACCTTCCTCCCTTCATCTTCCTCACCCTTTTTACAGTGGAAGAAAGGCTGTTAAAATATTGCAAATTAATAATTGGAACTCCTGCTCCTCTTGTCTCCACTTCCTCCCCAAATTCCTCCTTTTTCCCCAATCCTAGTTGTCTACCTTCTTTTTCTTCCTCACTTCCTTCTTTTATCCCTCCCCACCCACCTCCTTAAAAAAAAATGAGGACAAAGCTGGTTTGTTTGGAAATGGACTGATCGAAAGAAAACTTGCCAAAGTGGAAAGGTGGCTTTTAGCATTCTGTGTTTCCAAATAATGAATTTGAACTCTAGGTTGGGTTAATTAAAGCTTTTGGTATAATTTACAATTAAATTTATAAATGCAGTTGTCTTGTTACAAGCCACCTTACGCAATCGCGCTGCAGGGGTGAGGAGTGGGGAGAAACCAGAATGCTTCTGAAACTCCCACCTGTTGCTCTGAGCCCCACGCGCATGCTAATGCGTGGAGTGTATGCGCAGCGTAGCTGTCTGTTTGTTCATCCAGGGAGGGAGAAGGCTTTGCAGCACCACTTAATGTTAAAAGCACTAGTTTTAAGTGCAAAAATTCTACCAACACTATGGATTAACCTTATGTAGGTTTCCAGCTGATTAACTATGTTGATTTCAATCTTAGCTGATAAAGCAATTGGTAATTTCTAGAACAAATATCTGATATGCTCCTATCAATTGTCACTCCACCAAGCGGACAGCTAACATGAATTGCACTTCACTGCAGCTTTAGACATCGATTTAGGCTGAGACGTTGCGCCTGCCTTAGGTTGCTGACTTCTTTATTTCAGAGCTCTGGAGACACCTAGTTTGAAAAATGTCATTCTGGTTTTTTTTTTTTTTTTGGTTTTTATTTTTGTTTTTGTTTTTTGTTTTTTTTTTTTGTGAGAACTTAGTAAACCAGAAAATACTCTTGAGTGAAATGCAATGTGTTTCTTTTGTAATCAGTGCATTTGAAAATTCAAGCCAGCATACATTCCTAGTAGATGGCAGCAAAATTAAGTTGTCTTTGTAGAAAATGAAGAGCCTTTCTTCCAGCAAAAATCCCTGCTGTATGCAATAGCCCTGATTAACCCTCTCCCTTCTGCATGTTTCCCATGTTACAGACTTGAGACTGTCCTCATTCCCATATGTAATAGACATCCAAAGAATTTCAATTGCTTTGTTGAACTTTTACTAATGATCTTGTTTTTATTTTCTCTCTTGTTTTTGGTTTTTCACCATTGATATTGTATTTAGAAGGTTTCAGGTGGGTGAAACCTCCTATTCCATGCGTAAGGTGCCTCGCTGAAGGGAGCTCGAGGCCTGGATCTAGGGCAGACACACAACCTCCTCCTCCTCCTCTTCCAGCAAGGAACGCACCGAAAAGTCACATGATGAGAAATATGGTAACGGGTTTGTAACTGCCACAGCAAAACAATTTGCCTCCATGCCTGAATCTTCTGTCTTGTGGCTTCAGAAACAGCTTAAAATAATTTTATTTACAAGTTATGTAAAAGAATGTTTTATACTATAGCCACAATTCTGTCAAAAATAAGTAAAACTTAATTAAGATAATAAAATTATTAGATAATTTACTAGTAAAAGCTTCTAACTCTTCTTGTTGTTCATTTTTTTTCCTTTTTCTTCTTTGTTTGGATTGCAGCATTCTGCTCTTCTGATGATGCGCTGTGACCCTGCAGTAGCGCAAAGGCTGCGCAGCGTTAATGCGCATTGCGTGCGAATGAGCCCCTGTGAACGGTTGACTAGATGAGTAATCTGATTGACTGGCTCTCTCAGTCCTATTCTGTAGCCTTTTTGGATAAAATTGGGTTTTAACATACCTCGAGTCCAACTAATCTCATTAAGCAAATATTCTCTACGGGCCTGTCTAGTAGATTAATGGATCTGGTTGGCCGTTTGCTGCGTCTAGGGGTGTTCCATGGAGCGCAGCAGTTCGCAGCGTTTGCGCAGTGCGATGCTGTTAGGTGGCGCCAGCGATGTTTGCGCTTGCATTACAGGGACCTCAACCTAGGTGCATTCCTGTCATGTGAGGTTTTATTTTCTTCCTCCTCAGAAGAGAGGCATGTGCTGTGAGTCTGCAGATTCTGAAACTTGAAGTCTGAATGATGACTGACTTGGCAGAAACATTTTTGTATGGCTCAGTAGCTTAATTTTAATCTTAAGGAAGGAGAACATTATGTTGTGAGAAGCATTTCCGTCAACTCTTTTGGTTTCCTAATGCTTGATTAGAGGTTGAAGGCTTTGGGAAGTTATCTAGGAAACTTTTTGTTGTTTGCTTTGTCTCCTCCCCCACCCTCCAACTCACTTTGTAGCTGAGGATGATCTCAAGTTTATGATCTCCTGCCTCCATCTTCCGAGTGCTCAGATTACAGGCCTGTGCCCCCCATATCCAGTTTAAGAAACCTGTTTTCTATTTTCCTGTTATTTGATTATAAAATTGGGTGCCTTTTTTGGTGTTGCTTTTTTCTGTGATATGTCTTAGCATTTCACAGAACACATTTTGGGAAATGTGGGTTGGGGAAGCCTAGATTTCATGGTGCCCTGTCAAGTATCATCAGTCTCTAGAGCCCATAGGTGTTCAGATAAGAGGAGTATAGCGTTAGTGTTTAGCAGCACCCAACCTCCCAGATGAGTCCTATTATGAGGATTACTCTTTGGTTGGCAGAACTGAACATGGTGGTTTGCACTTGGGTTCTGGTGGCGCAGGCGCAGGAGCAGCCAGCTGTGGCAGCGCATTAGTTTTGGCGCAAGCGAGCCTATGCTGCAGGGTCACTTTTGGCTGGTCAGGGAAGAAATAATGATATCACCTTCTTCCCCCTCCCCAATCTTTTTTTTTCCCCTTTACAAATTTCCCCCTTTCCCCTTATCTCCTTCCCTTCTCGTCTTCTTTCATTAAACCCTCCTAAGGCATGTTATTTGAAAGCAATTGAGACGCAACCAAACTTTGCAGTAGCTTGGAGTAATCTCGGCTGTGTTTTCAATGCACAAGGGGAGATTTGGCTAGCAATTCATCACTTTGAAAAGGTTAGTCATTAATAATTGATATTTATAAAATGTTTATGTGTACAGAATGTTCTTACTAGAATAAAACAGTAGGCATTTGCTTAAGCAGCTGTGTAATATTGTTTCCTTGATAGTATTGCAGCATTTGCAGGTGGCATATAATATGACAGGTTTTTGAGATTTATATTGAAAATGCTTTTTTATTTATTATAATTTTTTTTCTTTTGAGAGTGGGTTTCACTCTGTATAGAATGGCTTGGAATTTACTTTGTGTCTCAGGTTGGCCTTCAACCTAGTGGCAGTCCTTAAGCCTCCTGAGTGCACAAGTGAACTACCACATCTGGCTTTAAAATGACTCTGTTTTTCCTCAGAGTGAAGCGATAGTACGGCTTATAGAGGGATGTTTGCCACATGAGGGAGAATACTGGAGGGTTCAGAGTATCCTGCTGAAAAAGCTGTTTCCAAGTCTAGAATAGGACACACTGCAGCATTGTCTGGAATAACTTGTCATACCAGAAGGCAAGGAAGTATCTATTCACTTATTCATACACTTGACTTTCTCTTTTTTTCCGAGACAGGGTTTCTCCATGTAGCTTTGGAGCCTGTCCTAGAACTCGCTCTGTAGACCAAGCTGGCCTCCAACTCACAGAGATCTACCTATCTCTGCTTCCCAAGTGCTGGGATTAAAGATGTGTGCCACCACTACCTGGCTATCTTTATTTATTTATTTTTTTTTTAAAAAGGGCCCAATAGCTAAGTAAGGCTTTCAGTTTAACTCTTTAAAGACTCATTTACTTTTATGTGTGTGAGTGGAAGTATGTCTGTCACCATGTGTGTGTGCACTGCAGAGGCACTAGAGCTGGAGTTACAGATTGTGATCCACCATGTGGGTGCTGTGAGCTGAAACAGGGTTGGTTTTTTTTTGGGGGGGGTGTTTCGAGACAGGATTTCTCTGTAGCTTTGGAACCTGCCCTTGGAACTATAGTCTTTGAGAAGCTAACTTAATAGCTAAGGGGTTTAAGAGCATTAGCTGTTGTTCCAGAGGGTCCAGGTTCGATTATCAACACCCACATGGTAGTATATGACCTCTTGTAACTCCAGTTTCAGGGGATCTGAAGCCCTCTCTGTCTTCTGAGGGTACCAAGCACACATGTAAGTAGAAGAGATACATGCAGACAAAACACCCATACATATTAAAAAAAAAAAAAAGTTGAGCTGGTCTTAGTGGCACATGCCTTTAATCCTGCAGAGGCAGGCAGATTTCTATGAGTTCGAATCTACCCTAGTCTACATAGTGAGTTCCAGGACAACCAGAGTCACATAGTGAGACCCTGTCTCTATAAAACAAAAACAAGAAACGAACCAACTAACCAAAAAAAGTTTCTAGGATATGTATGGAGCAGATAGACATGTTAAAAGATAGCTGAGGGGTTTCATCAGCAAAAATGTCAACTATGAGCTGATAGGACACTGATCTGAGTTTTCTTTTCAGCAAGGTGCAGGACTAAAAGATGTAAATTAAATCTGGATGATTGAAAGAGATAGGTACTTCTTTTAGTACATTGCCTACTGCTCTTGTTACATTATTCTAAATAAAGTTGCTTTTATTCTTTTTTTGTTTCTTTTGAGACAGGGTTTCTCTGTAGCTTTGCAGCCTGTCCTGGAACTTGCTTTGTAGACCAGGCTGGCCTTGAACTCACAGAGATCCACCTGTCTCAGCCTCCCAAGTACTGGGATCAAAGACCTGTGCTACCACCACGCAGCTGGCTGCTTTTTTGTTTTTACAATTTTTTTTTTCGAGACAGGGTTTTTCTGCAGCTTTTGGAGCCTGTCCTGGAACTAGCTCTTGTAGATCAGGCTGGCCTTGAACTCACAGAGATCCGCCTGCCTCTGCCTCCCTAGTATTGGGATTAGAGGTGTGCGCCACCACTGCCCGACAAAATTTTGGTGTTTTTTTTTTTTTTTTTCCCCCGAGGCAGGGTTTCTCTGTGGTTTTGGAGCCTGTCCTGGAACTAGCTCTTGTAGACCAGGCTGGTCTTGAACTCACAGAGATCCGCCTGCCTCTGCCTCCTGAGTGCTGGGATTAAAGGCGTGCGCCCCCCCCCCACTGTCCGGCCTACAAAAAGATTCATTTGGCGATGTATTTGTGTACTTGCCTGCACATGTGTGCAGATAACTCATGGAGGCTAGACGAGGGTGTGGGATCCCCTGGCTGGAGTTAATAAGCTCTTGTGTGCCACCTGACATGGGTCATGGGAACCAAACTCAGTTCTCTGAAAGACCAACAAGCATCCTTAACCATTGACCTATCTCCCTATGTTTTCTTTTTTGTAAGCATTTAAAAAAATATCCAGGTGCCACATGACTTTAGTCCAAGCATTCAGAAGGCAGAGGGAATCATCTCTGTGAGTTAAGGTATATGTATAGTCCTGTCTTTAATCCCAGCTCCAGAGAGGAATTTAAAATGGGAGGAGACAGCTCTCACACACAATCTCATTCTGAGATTCCTGGAGGCAGGATTGCCATTTTCAGACTGAGGTAGAGATGAATGCCAGTGGCTGGCTGTTTAGCTTTTTTTTTTTTAATGGTTTTGGAGACAGGGTTTTGCTGTAGTTTTAGAGCCTGCCTTGGAACTAGCTCTTGTAGGCCAGGCTAGCCTTGAACTCACAGAAATATGCCTGCCTCTGCCTCCCAAATGCTGGGATTAAAGGCGTGTGCCACCACCACCTGGCTCTGTTTTGCTTTTCTAATCTTCAGGGTGAACCCTATTAGCACTCTCTCTCTCTCTTTTAAATTAATCATGCTGCAGACAGGGTTTCTTTGAGTAGTCTTGGCTATCCTAGAACTAAGTTCTGTCGACCAGGCTGGCCTCTGAGTACTGGCATTAAAGGCGTGCACCACCACTGCTTGGATTTACTTTTTAATTATGTGTTTGTGTGTGGTTGTGTGTTCGAATGTGCAGGTGCCATTGGAGGCCAGAAAAAAGTGTTGGGTTTCCTGAAGTTATAAGTGATTGTTGAGCCTCCTGCTAGAAATTTAAGAATTGAACTCTGGTCCTCTTAACTTCTGAGCTGTCTCTTCACCCCACTTACATGCCTGTCTCTGCCTCCTTCGTGCTGGTATTAAAGGCACTTGCCACCAAGTCCAGTTCATTTTTTAAGATAATGATAGTGTGGTATGTTTGAGTGAGAAAACATTCTTGTCACCTCCCTAGAATTTATAATTTTTTTTGTTTTTTTTCGAGACAGGGTTTCTCTGTAGCTTTGGTGCCTGTCCCAGAACTAGCTCTTGTAAACCAGGCTGGCCTCGAACTCCCAGAGATCCACCTGCCTCTGCCTCCTGAGTGCTGGGATTAAAGGTGTGTGCCACCACTGCCCGGCTAGAATTTATAATTTTAAATGGGATGAGATGTTTGAGATTTGCTTCAAAATTATCTGGCGGAAAGGGGAGTAGATACATAATAAATGAAAGCCAGCATGATTGTTGAATTTATAAAGATGATGAGCCATGACATGTGTTTGTTGCCTACAAGAAATTTTTAAGAGGGCCAGGTGTGATTTATGCCTATTAATCTTAGCACTTGGGAGGCTGAGGCAGGAGGATTGTTGTGAGTTCTGGGCCACACTGGGCTACAAAGTAAATTCTAGGATAGTAATAGAGTTAGACCTTTCCTCAAAGCAAAAGTTAAAGTTTTCAGGCTAGATATCTATGACTATAGATAATCTAAGCTAAGTGTGTCATGCCTTTATCTGATAGAGACTTGTTTATTATCTATATAAAGAAGTGTTTCTAGGAATTTTTAAAATATTTAAAATTATTACATTTATCTTTTCAGTGTTTTGGTTAAATTTATACTTACCATTCTAGAGGGATATTTTTCTAGAGCTCTTGGTATAGGTATACTAGGCTAGCATTCTACCAATGAGCACCAGACTATCATTTGCTTATTTGGAGAAAGTGTCTCATATATCCCCAGGCTGCCTTCAGACTCACTTTGTAGTTGAAGATGACGTGAACGCCACATCTTCCTACTTCCACCTCCCAACTGCTTGGATTAGAGGCTGTGCCTTGCTTGGCTTAATGTTACAGTTCTAATTACATATCTTAGTAAGGACTTGCTGGGTCGTGTGTTTATGTAACAGAGTTACATACTTAAGAGCTCATTGCTTGTTTCTGCCCCCATCTTTTAGAAATGTTAGCCTGACTGACTGAATAAAATTGGGCCAATCATTAGAAATAGTCTGCTTGTATGCTGCTTCATTCCTTTAATTCCAGCGTTTGGGAGGCAGAGGCAGGTGGATCTTTGAGTTTGAGGCAGCCTGGCCAGAGCTACATAGTGAAACCCTGTTTCAAAGAACAGATAAAAGGGGGCCAGGCCGTGGTGGCGCGCTCACTCAGGAGGCAGAGGCAGAGGCAGAGGCAGAGGCAGAGGCAGAGGCAGAGGCAGAGGCAGAGGCAGGTGAATCCCTTGTGAGTTCGAGGCCAGCCTGGTCTACAAGAGCTAGTTCCAGGATAGCTAGGACTGTTACACAGAGAAGGCCTGTCTCAAAAAACCAACCAACCAACCAAACAAACAAACAGATAAAAGGAAGGAAGTACTGTGCTTAGTTAAGTTGAGTTTATTTTGCTCATGAGGTTTTCCTTTCTTGTGATTCAGGGAATGGAGTCTAGTAGGAAGTGCTTTGTCACTGGGCTACATGCCTAGCCCCTTTCTCCAGTTATTTTGATATTAATGAGGCTTATCGATGAAAGGGAACTAAATGAGGACTGTTTTTAAAAACAAAATGAGTTTTCTAGAAAATGTAATTGGATATCTAAAATGACTAGAATAAAAGCTTAATGAGAAGTTAATCTGACAAAAGCCTTTCTTTTTCTAAGTAACTGTCTTGTAATTTTTAGGCTGTCACCCTTGACCCAAATTTTCTGGATGCTTATATCAATTTAGGAAATGTCTTGAAAGAGGCACGCATTTTTGACAGGTGAGAATGTTCTGTTTGATGAATTTTCTTGTCTTTTCAGAGTTTGAACTAAAATGTGACAACAGCTTCTTGAAGTACATTTTCCTAGAGTATAGTTTTTCCCTCCTGATAGCTGTTTTCTTCTGTTTTACTTATAGATGTTGTTGGCTGACTTTTCCTTGTTGGTTTTCCTGAATGCTTTTATCCTTCCACTTAGTTCTGTTGAAATTTCCTTTATTGTAAACTGTTAGAAATGATGATTACCTTTTGGGCTAAGTTTGTTTTTTTGTTTTTTGTTTTTTTTTGTTTTTGATTCAGAAAGCTAAGTAAAACTTGACTTTAACTGTTTTGTTGAAGAAACTGCTTTTCTAATTGTGTGTGTTTGTGAGAGGGGCTATATGCACATTGGAGTCTATCCAGAAGAAGACATTGGGTGTCCTTCTCAATCCTGTTATTTTGCCACCTTCTGCCTTTGAGGCAGTTTCTCCTGGAGCCTGGGGCTCACATCTGGGCTAGGTTTGCAGTGTAAGCCTCAGTGGTCCTCCTGCCACAGCCCCTCCACCCAGTGTTGAAGTTGCATATATGTACATGACCATTAAGCTTGGTAGATGGGGGCAGGAATCCAAACTCAGGTCCTCATAATTACACACCAAGCACTTTGATCACCGATCAGCTTCCCAGCCCTGTGATTTTAAAATTTTATGTATATGGGTGTTTTGCCTGCATGTATGTCTGTGAACTATGTGCAGAAGTTGGAAGAGGTATCAAATCCTCTAGAATTGGAGTTGCAGATGGCTGTTAGCTACCATTTGGGTTCTAGGATTCAAATCACAGTCTTCTGGAAGAGCTGCCAATGCTCTTGTCCTCTGAGCCATTTTTTCTAGCACTTGACTTTTAACTTTTTTTTTTTAAAGATTTTATTTGTTGTGTATACAATGTTCTGCCTGCATGACAGAAGAGGACACCACATCTTACAGGTAGTTGTGAGCCACCATGTGGTTGCTGGGAATTGAACTCAGGACCTCTGGAAGAACAGCCAGTGCTCTTAACCTCTGAGCCATCTCTCCAGCCCCGACTTTTGACTTTTTTTGTCAAAGGAAAATGTACATCTTGAGTGGGAATAGACAACTGTTTTCCTGTGAAAATGTTTTATAGCCTGGCACTTGGGAGTCTGAAGCAGAAGGACTGCTGTGTGTTCAAGGCCTAACTGGGGTATAGAGCAATACTTTCTCTTAAAAAACTTAACAGGGGCCTGCCTGGCTGTAGTTGCTTTCTCCTGTAATACCAGCTCTTGAGAGGCCAAGGGAAGAAGGGCTTGCTCAGACTTTCAAGCCAGCCTAAGCTATAGGGTAAAACCTTGTCTTAAAAAACAAGTGGCTCAGCCGGGTGGTGGTGGCGCACGTCTTTAATCCCTGTACTCGGGAGGCAGAGGTAGGTGAATCTCTGTGAGTTCGAGGCCAGCCTGGTCTACAAGAGCTAGTTCCAGGACAACCTCTAAAGCTACAGAGAAACCCTGTCTCGAAAAAACAAAAAAACAAAAAACAAAAAAACAAAAAAAAAAAAGTGGCTCTTGGTGGTACACGCCTTTAATCCCAGAGGCAGGTAGGTATCTGAGTTCAAGGCCAGCCTAGTCTATAGCTTGTTCCAGAACAGGTTCCAAAGCTATACAGAGAAACCCTGTCTCGAAAAACCAAACAACAACAAAAACAAACTGAACCACACACTCAAAAGTGGAGGGCCGAGAAATTTGCTCAGTGGTAGCGCCCTTGTTTAGCATGCACGAGGCCCTAGGTTCAGTTCTTGGCACCCCAAAAAATATATTTTATAAAGGTGATATTTTTGTTATGCAGTAAAATATATCATAAGTTAATTGTTATTAGTTAATGGCATTTTTGGTATAGTATATCTGGAATTAATTGTAACAAAATACACATTCAAGTTAGTTGGATTTGGGCAGGTGAGATGGTTCAGTGTGTAAAAGTGCCTGGCATGCAATCATATTGACCTGAATTTGATCCCTGGAACCCGTAGTGGAAGGAGAGAACCAACTTCAGAAAGTTGTTTTCTGGCTTCCACATGTGTACCGTGGTTTTTGCCATTTACCAATCTGTTCATGTCATAGACAAACTTATAATAATAATATATTTAATATTAGTGGCATTTGTGTATATGAGTTTGTATGTTTTTGCTTTTCACAGAGCTGTAGCAGCTTATCTTCGTGCCTTAAGTTTGAGCCCAAATCATGCGGTGGTGCATGGCAATCTGGCTTGTGTGTACTACGAGCAAGGCCTAATAGACTTGGCCATCGATACCTACAGACGAGCTATAGAACTGCAGCCACATTTCCCAGATGCTTACTGCAACCTAGCAAATGCACTCAAAGAGAAGGGCAGCGTAAGGATTTTCAGTCTATTTTTATTTCTTTGTTACATGGTAGAAAAGTCTTCATTGTACATATTAAGTAATATTGGTTTTCTTTGGAGTTTTGGTTGATGGGAAGGAGAATACTGAAAAGTATCCATTTTGTGGTGTATTTACCAGCCATTAGGCTCAAAATGATGCAGTTACTTAAATTACTAGAACATAAGTGGTTTCTCTGATTCTTCTCTGTAGTATCTGAATGATTTGTTTTATTTTCCAGGTTGCTGAAGCAGAAGATTGTTATAACACAGCTCTTCGTCTATGTCCTACCCATGCAGACTCTTTGAATAACCTCGCCAATATCAAACGGGAACAGGGCAATATTGAAGAGGCGGTCCGCCTATATCGCAAAGCATTAGAAGTATGTTGAGTACTGTGACTGGGTGTCTAGCCTGTTTGACGGTAGAGGGAAAGCAATTAAGTTTGCCTGCTGTTCACCTCTTCATTTCCTATGTAAGGTCCTATGACAATGCCAGACGTCCCTACATTGAGTTCATTACTTTGTGCATAGATGAGATCTGGACAAAGCCAATGACTAGTAAACTGAGTAAAGCTATTAAAATGAAGAGCTCAGGTCAGTGTCTAGTGATTGGTAGGTGTGGTAGGAGTTTAGAAAAGAGGCTGCATTACTCAGTGTGAGTAACAGGAAGAGAGGCCTACTTCACATTTCAAATGAACATAGGTATAAAATGGAGGAAGCAGTAGAATTTAAGCTACTAGACCCGAAGAATGAGTAAACTTGGAAAAAGAGTTGTGGGAGATAATTGGGAGATTCTGCTATTTAATGTCAGCCGTGATCGTGACTCTCTAGGTCTTCCCAGAGTTTGCTGCTGCACATTCCAACTTAGCAAGTGTACTGCAACAACAGGGGAAGCTGCAGGAAGCACTGATGCATTATAAGGAAGCCATACGGTAAGAAGTTTATAGCTTCTTTTTTCTATTTTCAGTTTTGAGATTATAGTATAATTACATAATTTCCCCTTCCCTTCCCTGCAAAACCTTCCCATATACTTCTCCTTGCTCTCAAATTCATGACTTCCTCTTCCATTAATTCTTGCGAGATGTATATATATATATTTATTTATTTATATGCAGATATGTTTCTAAACATAATTTGTTATGTATAATGTTACTCAGATGTATATTTTCAGGTCTGACCATTTGGGATTGGATAACCAATTGGTGTACTCTTCCCTGGGGAAGAATATTTCTTCTGCTCTCAGCATTCCTTAGATGCCCTGTAGTTCTTTGTGTTGGACTGAGGCTTGCCCTAATCCACTTCAGCATCCTATCCCCTCCCCTCTTCTCTTCTTCCTCCCCTCTTCTACCCCCTCCCCTTCCCTTCCCTCCCCTCCCCTCCCCTCTGCTCTCTTCTTTCTCTCCTCTCTTCTTTCCTCCCATCCCCCCTTTCCTCTTGTTTTTTGAAACAGGGTTTCTCTGTGTAACAGCCCTAGCTGTCCTGGAACTCACTCTGTAGACCAGGCTGGCCATGAACTCAGATCTGCCTGCCTCTGCCTCCCAAGTGCTGGGATTAAAGGCGTGCGCTGCCACCACCACTTGACAAAAGATTTATTTTGTGTATGTGAGTGCTCTGTTTGCATATCTGGCCTTATGCCAGAAGAGGGCATCAGATTCTACTATAGATGGTTGTGCGCCATCATGTGGTTGCTGGGAATTAAACTCAGGACCTCTGGAAGAGCAGCCAGTGCTCTTAACTCCTGAGCCATCTCTCCAGCCCTCAATGCCTGGTTTCTGTAGTACATGTAGATACCTGCTACAGAGGCTAGAAGAGGGCATTAGCAAACCTTGGAGCTGGAGTAAAGGTAGTTGTGAGCTGCACTATGTAGGTTCTGGAAAAAAAAACTCAGGTCCCCTGGAAGATCAGTCAGTGCTCTTAAGTGTTGAGCTACCTCTAGCCCTTTGTTATTTATTTATTCACTTAGTTATTTTAAATTTTTTTGAGACAGGGTCTCTACATAGCCCTGACTGTCCTAGAACTCACTCGTTCTGTAGACCAGGTTGGCCTAGAACTCACAGAAATCCTTCTACCTCTACCTCCCAAGTACTGGGATTAAAGGTGTGTATAATTTAATGTCCCTATTCATTCATGCATCCATATCCATTCATCTACCCATTGATTCCTTCCTATCTATCTGTCTGTCTGTCTGTCTATTTATTTATTTATTTATTTATTTATTTATTTATTTTTGAGACAGGGTTTGTCTATGTAACAGCCCTGGCTGTCCTGGAACTAGCTCTTGTAGACCAGGCTGTTCTCAAACTCACAGAGATTTGCCTGCCTCTGCTTTCCAGGTGCTGGGATTAAAAGTGCGCCACCACCGCCTGGCTCCTGGTTTACATTATTTAATATATTTTATTTATTTTGTGTTCATGGAAGCAATGTGGGCATATACTGTGGTACCCATGTGAAGGTCAGAGAACAATTTACTGGCATTGTTTCTATCCTTTGTTATAGGTTCTGAAGTTTGAACTCATGTCAGGCTTGATTGCAGGTATCTTTACCTGCTGAGCCATCTCTTTTGTGGTTTAAAATTTTATTGTCATCTTTGAAAAAGATTTGTTTTACTTTTTTTTCTTTTGTTTTTCAAGACGGGGTTTCCTTCTGTGTAGCCCTGGCTGTCCTAGAACTTACTCTGTGGGCTGGAGAGTTGGCTCAGCAGTTAAGAGCATTGCCTGCTCTTCCAAAGGTCCTGAGTTCAATTCCCAGCAACCCCATGGTGGCTCACAACCATCTGTAATGAGGTCTGGTCCCCTCTACTGGCCTGCAGGCATATATGTAGACAGAAAATTATATACAAAATAAATAAATATTTTTTTAAAAAAGAACTTACTCTGTAAAGTAGGCTCACCTTGAACTCAGAGATCTGCCTGTCTCTGCTTTCTGAGTGCTGAGATTAGGCTTATCTTACTTTTAAGTATGTATATAAAATCCCTTCAGAATTCAGAAGGTGTTAGATTCTCTGTAGCTGGACATTGTTGTTGGGAAGAGAACTCAGTTCTAAAAGAATATTAAGAGCTCTTAACTGCTGAGTCTCAACTATTAAATAATGTATTGTTATTTAATAATTTATTCTTATTAATTAATAATTAAAGGTTGGCATTTGGCAGCTGCTGAAATGATTCCCTGCCTTTGGGATTCAAGCTAGGCCTCATGCTTGGTAGGCAAGTACTGTGCCACCAAACCACATTAAACCCCCTCCCTCCTCCAATGCTTTAACAACAACAAGGATTTTACACGAGATAATCAAACCCTTGTCTTTTCCTTCAGAATCAGTCCTACATTTGCTGATGCTTACTCTAATATGGGAAACACTCTAAAGGAGATGCAGGATGTTCAGGGAGCCTTGCAGTGTTATACTCGTGCCATCCAGATTAATCCTGCCTTTGCAGATGCACACAGCAATCTGGCTTCCATTCACAAGGTAATGCTGCTTATTGTGACATGGGCACCTTAGCACTGAAGTTTCATTATAGGAAACTCCTTACAAGCTTGCTTTCTTTCCAGGATTCAGGGAATATCCCAGAAGCAATAGCTTCTTACCGCACAGCTCTGAAACTTAAGCCTGATTTTCCTGATGCCTATTGTAATTTGGCTCATTGCCTACAGGTAAGGAACAATAGTCTAGTGTTTTTCTTTCTGTATTGTTACCACTTTTTAATTTTTATGTGCCATAATAATGCAAGCCTGGCTGGAGATTGTTGTTTTTTAGCAAGTGGAGGTCAGAGGGCAGTTTTCAGGAGTCATTTCTCATAACACGTGGGTCCCAGGCATTAACTCCAATTGTCTGGCTTGCCTTTTATTCTTGTCCTTTATTCACTGAGCCAGCCCCAAGATCATATTTTTAGTAGGTAATCTAACACTTTTAGGAAGTCAAATATTTGCAAAATAAATCCTTTGGTAGGTTTTCTGGGTGATCATTTCTTTTTGCTTCCTCTAGATTGTCTGTGATTGGACAGACTATGATGAGCGAATGAAGAAATTGGTTAGTATTGTAGCTGAGCAGCTAGAGAAGAATAGGCTGCCTTCTGTGCATCCTCATCACAGCATGCTGTACCCTCTTTCTCATGGCTTCAGGAAGGCTATTGCAGAGAGGCATGGGAATCTCTGCTTGGATAAGGTGACTTGTCCTTTCATTTTTTTCTGTTATAAACTCAAATGCAAATAAATAAAAACATTGTACAAATCAAACGTACAGTATGGTTTTGCCAATCAGCATGTGGTCAACATCACCCAAGTTAAGAAATAAAGCTTTCTTAGCTATTCCAGAAGTCACTTTCTAATGTGTCCTGTCTTCAACTGAACTCCCTTCAATCCAAAGGATGGGGACTTTTATTTCTTCTTTTTCCCCCTGAAATAGGGTTTCTCTGTAGCTTTGAAGCTTGTCCTGGAACTATCTCTGTAGACCAGGTTGGTCTTGAACTCACAGAGATCCGCCTGCCTCTGCTTCCCAAGCGCTGGGATTAAAGGCATGTATCACCACTGCCTGGAGAGACTTTTCATTTCAAACTCTGAACAAGTTTAATAGTGGTATTTTTCTTAAGGTGAAACTCACAGCTACACATGATGATGCAAACCTATAATTCCAGTTGAGATTATAAATCTATAATCTCAACAAAAACCTCCACCTAATACGAACATCTAAAAACCAAACTAAACGCAACAACAACAAAAGCCCCAATAGGGTTTAAATACAGAGTGTATGGTATTATATACTCAACTTTCAGAATTAGAATATGAATTGATAGAGTTTGGGGTCTGTTTTAGGAAACAGTGGTAAATTAAGATTTCTTTTTGTAAATATTTATTTATTTATTATGTATACAGTATTCTGTCTGCGTGTATGCCCACATGCCAGAAGAGGGCACCAGACCTCATTACAGATGGTTGTGAGCCACCATGTGGTTGCTGGGAATTAAACTCGGGACCTTTGGAAGAGCATGCAATGCTCTTAACCGCTGAGCCATCTCGCCAGCCCTCCTCTTCCTCCTCCTCCTCCTCCTCCTCCTCCTCCTCCTCCTCCTCCTCCTTTTTAAATACAAAAATGCTTCTTTGTCGAATTTCCTAAAATAATCATACTCTATCCATATTTCATGTTGGAGTCTGTTCAGGCATATTTTCTACACTTCAGGTCAGATATGAAGCATGAGCACTATGCAGCCACCATACACAGCTGTTTACCTTCGAAGGCGCCATTAAACTGGCCACATAAGTGAAGTTTGCTGTCTAAAGTTTTTGGTTTTTCGAGACAGGGTTTCTCTGTAGCTTTGGAGCCTATCCTGGAACTAGCTCTTGTAGACCAGGCTGGCCTTGAACTCACAGAGATCCGCCTGCCTCTGCCCCCCGAGTGCTGGGACTAAAGGTGTGTGCCACCACTGCCCGGCCACTAAAGTTTTTTCATAATTATGGGTCTATATGATTTTAGATTCTACTTTCATTTATTTCACTTAAATTTTTTTTTTGAGGCAGGTCTTATGTATATCAGGTTGGCCTTAAAACTCTCTATGTAGCTGGGGATTACCTTGAACTTCTGATCCCTTTTGCTTCCACCTCCCAATTGCAGGGGTCACAAGAGTGCACCAACATGTCCATTTATTTTTTGTTGTTTGTTCTGTTTTGATCACTATGTCAGACTGGCTTTCCTGTAACTCAGTGCATAGACCAGGCTGACTTCAAACTCAGCCTTCAAACTATGCCTCACCTCCTAATGATTGGGATCAATGATGGTACTATCATGCCTGTTCTTTATGTAGTTCTGGGGACAGAACCCTTAGGGCATTATACACGCTAGTCAAAACACACTACTAATCACAAGTCCCTGTTATCGGTTTTTTTCTTTTAGATAAAAATTTGCACATGACTTGACTTTGTTAACGACCATTGTATTCTGTTGGTAGATTAATGTCCTTCATAAACCACCATATGAGCATCCAAAAGACTTGAAGCTCAGTGATGGCCGGTTGCGTGTAGGGTATGTGAGTTCTGACTTTGGGAATCACCCTACTTCTCACCTTATGCAGTCTATTCCAGGCATGCACAATCCTGATAAATTTGAGGTAAGAGTAGGTTCTGGTGACTTTCTTCTGTCATCTTTGATGTTAAGCCCAGTGTTTTGAGAGGCTTGGAGCCAAGGTTATTAAGTATGCCCTCCTCTGTCTTTTAGGTGTTCTGTTATGCCCTGAGCCCAGATGACGGTACAAACTTCCGAGTGAAGGTCATGGCAGAAGCCAATCATTTCATTGATCTTTCTCAGGTAGGCAAAACACAGATCCTTTTCTTCAGATTTTAAGATTTCATAATTAAGTATATGTGTTTGGTATGGTATGTGGGGATGTGCCTGTATGAAGACAGGTGCCCAAGGAGGCCAGAAGAGAGGGTGTCAGATCGCCCAGACATGGAGTTACAGGGTGTCACATGGGTGCTGGAGCAAATGCAGGTCCTCTGCAAGCACAGCAAGTGCCTTTATGTTTTAAATTTTGAGTAAATTTGAAAAAGAAAAACCCTTTTGGTACAAAGTGGGTTTTTTTTTGTATTAGGAGTTGAATGGAGGGTCTCATGTTTGTAGTTTTTGATGATGGGTATTAAAAGGAGTAACTACTGTATTTGGGCAATTTGCCCTTGTTTCCTTGGTCATTTACATTTTTATTTGGCATGACTTTTAAGTTGTACATAAAATAGAAATGTGATATAACTCTGTTTGATATATAACTTTTCTAGATACTTTTAATACATACTGAACAAAATCAAGAAGGGTAAATGGCTAAATAGCTAGTTTAAGGACAGACTAGGCTATGTGAGACCGCCCCCATCTCATTTTTTTAAAGGAGGGGGCTGCAGCAAAAAGCCCATCTATTTTTGAGTTTTTGCATTTGTGTGTGTGTATGGTCTTTTTGTTTTATTCTTTTGTAATTCACAAAGTGGGCCTTGAACTTTTGTTAATCCTCCTGCTTCAGCCACCATACCCTACTGGTTGTTTGTCTTTGTTTCTATTTTTTTTCCTCTGTAAATTTTATGATGAGTCAAAGTTGAAACCTATGGGAGAATTAAATTTGCTATGGGTTCTGTTAGTCACATATTTAGACATGAATATGAATAAGTGTGTTTGCATGTAGACACACATCTAAATGTAAATAATGGGATTGGGGACATAGCTCAGTTGGTACAGGGCTTGTCTATTATACACAAAACTCTGGGTTTGATTCTTAGTACTGTATAAACTGGGTGTTGTGACTCATACCTATAATCTCACCATTTTGGAGGTGGAGACAGAGACAGAAGGATCAGGGTTAAAGGTCATCCTTGGCTACGTAGAGTTCAAGGTCTGCCTGGGCTAGAGACCCTGTTTCAAAAACAAGGCTAGGGATGGTGTAGCTCCTAGCAGGTAGATCTGAGTTTGAGGCCAGCCTGATATACTTAGCAGTTCCGGGCCAGGCAGAGCTACATAGGGAGACCCTGTTTCAAATAACCAATAAATAACTAACTGAATGAGTAAATAATAGACATTTTCTTAGATGGGTTGGGAGAGTTATCTCATTTAATAAAGTTTGCATACCAGTATCTTTTGTAGCATGGTTACTACTTCAAAAATATGTCTGGTCTGCTTTTGATTTTTGAGACAGAGTCTCACGGTACCCCAGGCTGGCCTTCTTACTGTGAGCAGTCTCATACACTTCTGGTACATACTAACTAGGGCAGTATTCTACCCAGTGAGCTGCATTTCCAGCTTTGATTTTTATTTTTCTGAGGCAAAACTTTAACTATGTGATCAGAACTGCCTGTAAACTCCCAGTGTAGCCTAGGCTAGCCTTGAACTCAGCCTTCTTAGTGCTAGAATTGCAAATGAGAGATATCTTGAACGACTCTTCCCTCATCTATCTGCCTGCCTATCTATCTATCTATCTATCTAGCCATCTATTGATTGATTTGGCAGGCTCACTATGTGTTCCTGGTTCGTTTGGGACTATCTGTGTAGACCTCTGAAACTGTCCTGGAATTTACAGAGATCCTTGGGATTAAAGGAGTGAGCCACCACGACCTGGCTTTGAATGTTTTTGATAGATTTATCTTTATGTGTGTTATGTTTGTTTATATGTGCACCATATATGTACATTATGTTTGTGCCTGGTGCTTTTGGAGGTCAAAAGGAGTTGGATGCCCTGGAGTTACAAATGGTTGTTAACCATGTAGGTGCTGAGTTCTACATGTAGTCAGTCCTTCAGTGCTCTTGAGCACTAAGCCATCTCTCTAGCCCTGTACCCCTTTTTTGCTATAGGGTCTCACTAGGTAGTCAATCTAGTCTTCAGATGCTAGGATTATAGGCACCTGTCGCTGTATTTTTTTCCATTTTTGGCATGTGTGTATGTGTATTGTGATTAGTGTACATGTAGGTGTACTTGCAGGTTCATATGTTGCTCAGAGTAGGATGTTGGATATCTTTGGCTTCTTTTCTCTTTCTTTCTTTCTTTCTTTCTTTCTTTCTTTCTTTCTTTCTTCCTCCTCCTCCTCCTCCTCCTCCTCCTCCTCCTCCTCCTCCTCCTCGTCTTCTTCTTCTTCTTTTTTTCTGAGACAGGGTATCTTCATAGCCCTGGCTGGCTGTTCTGAAGGTCAGCTAAACTCACTGTGTAGATTGGCCTCCAAGTAAGCTCTCTCTGCCTCCCAGATTGTGGGATTAAAGGTGTGTGCCTTCCTACCCAGCCAACTGTGGAGATCTTGCTCCTCCACTCTTGGCCTTATTTTCTCAAGACTGAAACTGACTCATCTTCCTGTCTCCAACCCCCACAGACCTGAGCTGAGGTTCCAGGTGCACATGTGTGGTCATATGTGGCTTTTTATGTGGGTGCTGGAATCCAGACTTAGGTCCTCTTACTCACTGAGTCATCTCTCATCTTATTTATACTGTTTCTCATTGAGATTATAGAGTATCAAACATCTAGTAATTGTTGTGATTGATTTGAGACAGAATCTGTTTAGCTCTGGCTAGTGGAAACTCATGATTTTGTCTCAGGTTTCCTGAATCCTTGCCTTCAAGTCTTGTAACAAATATGCTTAGCCTCTTGTTCATCTTTGAAGGCCCATTTAAAATACTCGCTCCCTTCTGTAACCCTGTTACTAATCCATCCAATTTAGAAGGAAAGTCTGCTTCCTTTATTGTTGAGACAGGGTCTCATGTAGCTGATGTTGTTGTTTAACTGATCTTTCTACTTCTACCTCCCAAGTGCTGGGATTATGAGAGTGAGCCACTATACCCAGTTTATTCACCTCTTTTGCATCTAGGTCTGAATTCTGTTTAATCCTATTAAAACCAATCGAATTAATCTTGAGATTCTACATAGTTCTTACTGTTTATCCTGTAGATTCCATGCAATGGAAAAGCAGCTGACCGCATTCACCAAGATGGAATTCACATCCTTGTAAATATGAATGGGTATACCAAGGGGGCTCGAAATGAGCTCTTTGCTCTCAGGCCAGCTCCTATTCAGGTAAGAGAATAATCATTCACAATGTTTATTGTACTAAAAAGACAGTGGTTTTTGGTTTTCTTCCATCTGGCTAACTACCCTTGAAAACAACAGGATAGACATTCTTGAGTGTTCTTGTATGTACTAGGATAGTTTTTTGGGTGTAGACCCAGTGCCCACAGGTAAAATGTCAATGGAGACTAGCATTTCATGGTTTTATAATAAATAGCTCCTTTGTCTAATATATTTGAAGAACACCTTACCACTTACAGGGTTAGTCTGAAAAGCTGCTGGATTGCTCTTGGCCAAAGAAGTCAGCCTCCTTTATATATGTACATAAGTGATTTGGGAGCCTTTAGATGAAGATCCTCTTTTGAAAAACTGGAATAATTTGGTAGGTTTACAGATGGATAAAAGTTCTTAGTTTTCGGTCTGATTGTTTTTTAGGCAATGTGGCTGGGATACCCTGGGACTAGTGGTGCACTGTTTATGGATTATATCATCACTGATCAGGAAACTTCCCCAGCTGAAGTTGCAGAACAGTATTCTGAGAAACTGGCTTACATGCCTCATACTTTTTTTATTGGTGATCATGCTAATATGTTCCCTCACCTGAAGGTAGGCAGAAAATAATGCTATGGGGTTAATTCATTTTTCCCCTTGGATTGTCCATATGCACCCTGACAGGCATGTCAACTTTTCTTCCATTAGAAAAAAGTAGTCATCGATTTTAAATCCAATGGGCACATTTACGACAATCGGATAGTTCTGAATGGCATCGATCTCAAAGCATTTCTTGATAGTCTACCAGATGTGAAGATTGTCAAGGTCAGAACCCAGTCGGCATTTGTTACTGAAATGAACTAAATTTGTTAATTTTTTCTTATAATGCATTTCTGTTTGGATTTTGTTTTCAGATGAAATGTCCTGATGGAGGTGACAATGTAGACAGCAGTAACACAGCTCTTAATATGCCTGTCATTCCCATGAATACAATTGCAGAAGCAGTTATTGAAATGATTAACAGAGGACAGATTCAGATAACAATTAATGGATTCAGTATTAGCAATGGACTGGCAACTACACAGGTGGGAAAGACCTTAACTATGTGCCACCATCCATACATCATTTCCTTGAAGCCTTATAACCACTCTATTCTACAGAGGAGGAAATAAGCTTCTTGGAAACTTGCTCTTGTAGCTGTGTCTGGTCTTGAAAGTCATTCGGCTTCAACCATCAGGCTCCTTAGTGAGTGCCTACTGTGCTAATGCTTGTTTTTGCCTGTCTGTGCCTTTATTCTCTTACCTCTAGGCACCATATGGTTGCTTGCTTCTGTAAACTCACCCTTTTCCTGGCCAAATCCTGCCTCGCCTTTCAGTTCAGATAGTTCTTATGGGAACCAGTTACTGAACTGATCTTTTGCCTCTCTTTCCATACTCATTGGTACTTGTCTCCTGTGCTTCTGTTGTTTTGGGGTATATTGTTACATTCAGCATAGTGCAGTGTAATGTTTGTATTTGTATCCTTCAGCAAATGGAATTACTTTAGAACTCATGTCTTAGCCCCAATAATATAGTATGCATTCAGAGAGAGAGAGAGAGAGAGAGAGAGAGAGAGAGAGAGAGAGAGAGATGCATACTGGAAGAGGCAAATACATAGGGCAGGAATCTTAGACTTCTTAGGTGCTGACAACATTATTGAGATGTCCATACTCATGTAACAGCATAAGGCAGTCTTCAACAAGTATGGGATTTGCAAATAAAACTGTAGTTGAAGGACTTGACCATCAGTGTAAGGGGGAGTCTTGAGTCTTGGGGAGAAGAGACCCTTTGGGGAGGAGTAATTGAAATTTGCCTTGGAGAGAGGATATGATTTGGAGAAGAGCATTTATTTCATCCATGAAGAACAGAGTAAAAAAAAGCAGAAGCTTTACTGTTGGTTATGGGGTTTTTAGTACTTGTTGTTGTTGTTGTTGTTGTTTTATGAGACAAGAGTTTTTCTTTGGAGCCCTGGCTGTCCTGGAACTCTATAGAATAAACTGACCCTGGGCTGAGAAATTTACCTGCCTCTGCCTTCTAAGTGCTGGCATTAAAGGCTACCACCACTAGCCATGAAACAGGATCTGGCTATGTAACCCAGGCTGTTCTCAAACTTGGCAGCGCCCCCCCCCTTTTTTTTTGGTTTTTCAAGACAGGGTTTCTGCATAGTTTTTGGAGCCTGTCCTAGAACTAGCTTGTGTAGACCAGGCTGGCCTCGAACTCACAGAGATCTGCCTGCTCTGCTTCCTGAGTGCTGGGATTAAAGGTGTGCTCCACCACTGCCCGGCCTGGCCTCTTTTCATAGGGCAGTTACTCTTAAGTCAAAGTAATGGTGTAACTTTTTATGTCTTAAAAGTAAACTATAGGGCTGGAGAGATGGCTCAGTGGTTAAGAGCACCGCCTACTTGTCTAAAGGTCCTAAGTTCAATTCCCAGCAACAACATAATGGCTTACAATCATCTGTAATGAAATCTGGTGCCCCCTTCTGGTCTGCAGGCATACATGTAGGCAGAATACTGTATACGCAATAAGTAAGTAAATAAATAAATAAATCTTTTTTTAAAAAAGTAAACTATATAAAAATATTTTCTCATTACAGTTCAGGGACAGAAGTTAAAATCTTTATACCATTTTATATATTTTGAATTGATTCTTTTTCTAAAAAAATATTTTATGTGTATCGATATTGCCTGAACATATGTCTGTACTATGTGCGTGCCTTGTGCCTAGGGAGGCCAGAAGACAGCATCAGGTCTTCTGGAACTAGAATTATAGATGCTTGCGAGCTGCCCACCATATGGGTGCTGAAGCTCTAACCTAGGTCTTCTGGAAGAACAGCTAGTGTTCTTACAGAACTGAGCCATCTCTAGCTAGCTCACTGACTCATGGCACTCTTTTTATTCTCTCTCTCTGCATCTGTCTCTTACTATGTTGCCCTGGCTAGCCATGAATTATGTTAAACCAGGCTGTCCTCAGAGTCATAAGAAATCTGTCTGCCTACAAATTTGATGCCAGCCTGGTCTACATAGCAAGTTCCAGGTTAGCCAAAGCTACATAGTGAGACCCTGTCTTAAACAAACAAGCAAACAAAAACAAAAAAACAGGCCAGGCATAGGGACACACACAACACTCTAATCTTAGCATTTGGGAAGTCTTACTGTTGACTGAAGCCTGTACATAGTGTGAGGCCTTCCTGGACGTGTGTGTGTGTTGGATGAAACCCCAGGACCTTGTGCATTCCAGATAAACACTCTGCCATGTAGATATACTCCCATTTCTTGGCTTGTTGGGGTAGGGCTTTCATATAGCCCAGGCTAGCCTCAAATCTTGATCTCTGAGCCTTCTTCCCCCATCTCCTGAGTACTAGAATTATAATTGGGTACTGCTGTGCCTTGGTTTATGCAACACTTGAATCAAAACCAGGGCTTCTTACATCTTGACCAGCTGAACCACATCTGCAATTCCCTTTGGCCAGTGCTAACTCTAAATTTAATCATGTTCTTTTTGTTATTCTAGATCAATAATAAAGCTGCAACTGGAGAGGAGGTTCCCCGTACCATTATTGTAACCACCCGTTCCCAGTACGGGCTACCAGAAGATGCCATTGTGTACTGTAACTTTAATCAGTTATATAAAATTGACCCTTCTACCCTGCAGATGTGGGCAAATGTGAGTATGTGTAGATTTGTTATTAATTAATGCGTATTGATGAGTAAAGATTATGTATTTGGGCTACCTTGCTGAAGCTTCTTTCATTTATGGACTATTATGCTCATTTCTTAGCTCCAAAAGTTGTGACATTTTCAGCTGTTTTAAATCATTTTTATTTTTTGAGATTATAATATAACCAATATAATTTCCCCCCCCCCCTTTCTTCTCTCCCATGTTCCCCAGGTCCAGTCCCTTTTCTCTTTTTCAAATTCACAGCTTTCTTTTCCTTAGTTGTTGTTTGCTTGCTTGTTTGTTTCTCTTTCTTTCTTTCTTTCTTTCTTTCTTTCTTTCTTTCGAGAGGTTTCTCTGTAGCAGCCCTAACTGTCCTGGAACTAGTTCTTTTTTTTTATTTATTGTTTTTTTTTAAATTTATTTATTTATTAAAGATTTCTGCCTCCTCCCCGCCACCGCCTCCCATTTCCCTCCCCCTCCCCCAATCAAGTCCCCCTCCCTTGTCAGCCCAAAGAGCAATCAGGGTTCCCTGACCTGTGGGAAGTCCAAGGACCACCCACCTCCATCCAGGTCTAGTAAGGTGAGCATCCCAACTTCCTAGACTCCCACAAAGCCAGTACGTGCAGTAGGATCAAAAACCTATTGCCATTGTTCTTGAGTTCTCAGTAGTCCTCATTGCTGAAACTAGTTCTTGTAGACCAGACTGGCCTCGAACTCAAGAGATCCACCTGCCTCTGCCTTCTGAGTGCTGGGATTAAAGGCGTGCACCACCACCGCCCAGTGCTTCTTTTTTAGTAGTAGTAATTGTTAATGGTGTGTGTATTCATGTGTATTCCTAAATATATAAATGAAATCCACTCATTCTGTATAATGCTACTTGTATTGTTTTTGAGATGAGGTCTCAATGTATCCCAGGCTGGCCTTGTTACATAGCAGAGAATAATACTGAACTTCTGTTCATTCTTGTACTTCCCAAGTACGGGGATAACACAGGTTTGCCACCACATCTGGTTATGTGGTGCTAGAAAGTAATCCAGGGCTGCCTTCATGCTAGACAAATAACTCTACCAGCTGAGCTATGTCCACAGTCATCTTCAGTTTTGATTTTACCTACTGTTGTTGTATTTTCCTCCAGTGTGTGGGGATCAAGGTCAGGGTGTGATACACAGTAGGCAAGCTCTGTACCAGTGAGCTGTATCCCCAGTCTTTTGGTGTATTTATTTTCATTTTTGAAGACAGTGTCTCTATATAGCCCTGAATGTTCTAGAACTCACTATGTAGTCCAGGCTGGCTTCAAACTTAGATCACCTGCTCTGCCTCTTGAGTTCTAGGTTTAAAGTTGTGTACCACCAAGCCTGGTTTCAGTCTTGTGTTTTTTTTAAAAATTTCATGCAATAAACATTTATTTGTTTATTCAAAGTGTTTTGTCCAAACCTGATGTCATCGAACTTTTTCTTCTTAAAGAGTTAGTAAATGAAATTTTCAGTTTTTTAATAAGTAATCTAGTCATCTCTCCTTTTTATTTATAGTATATATATAATGAAAACACTTAGATATTATATAAATTAACCCATGGCTTAGCATATCAAATTTTATTTCTAAACACTGGCTGTATGCCATACTTGGTTTTCAGGCCATAGTTTCCTAACCCCTGGCCTGAACTGATAGCAAAACTTGCTGTGTGGACATCCATATTTAACATCCTTGCAATTCTATGACATTAACCAGGAAAGAATTGGTCAATAGCCCTATTTTGCAATCAGCTCATGAGCCTGGTTTGTAGAAGTGCAATACTGAGTGTATGCGGCCAGCTGGCCCTGAGTTTGTATAACTGAAATGCTATATTTTACCTTAATGTTGTTAGAAAGAAATCATTCCTTGCTTGATCCCCCCCTCCCCATATCTGTTCTATTTGTTTGAAAGGGAAGGGTAATGTAGAAAGAGAGGAAGTGGATGAGTAAGCCTCTATTTTCCCTGAATCCTCGCTTTAGCCAAAACTTACCTAACAGTAGGCTAGTTTTACTTTTTAAAAAATTCTGCTTATGAATATTCCTGCATCTCAATATAGAGATACTAAAGTGTTTAAAAAAAACAAGGAGTTGCTTCCAAGAGTGTTAGATAAATGTATGTACATTGTATGTTTAAAAATGTGAAATAGTCTGAATTTGGAAATTTGTCTATTCTCAAATTTTTCAGAGAAGGAAGTGTGAAGTTCTGTGATATGTTGAATAAATGCACTTCTGAATCAGGAGTAGGTAAACTGGTCTGGAGGCCAAATCCACTGCTTGGCTCGTTGCTTGGTACTTTTTGATGCTGGGGTGGAACCCAGGTCCTTGCACATGCTAGGCAAGTACTCTACCGTTGAGGTACATTCCCAGCCTCTCATTGCTTATTTTTTTTTTTTTTTGATTTTTCGAGACAGGGTTTCTCCGTAGCTTTTGGTTCCTGTCCTGGAACTAGCTCTTGTAGACCAGGCTGGCCTCGAACTCACAGAGATCCGCCTGCCTCTGCCTCCCGAGTGCTGGGATTAAAGGCGTGCGCCACCACCGCCCGGCTCATTGCTTATTTTTATAAATAAAACTTTGACACATGGCCACATACATGTGTTTATACACTTACTATCTATGGCTGCTTTCAAGCTACAAAACAGGCAGTGACTAAAAAGCCAGTACTATTTTCTCCCTGGTCATTTATAGAAGTTTATGCTGCCTTCTGGTTGACATTAGGCAATTTGGGCAAATTTTCAAGTTACTCTTGTAATGTGGTGAGGTGGGGGATTTAAAATTTGAAGTACTGTGTATGGTAAAATGTGCCGGTACTTCAAGCTACTCTGGAGGCTGAGATATGAGAGTTGCTAGAGTCTATGAGTTTGTGGCCAGCCTGGAAAACTTAATGAGACCCTGTTCCTTAAAAACAAAAATAGGAGTAGAGGCTTACAGAGCCTCAGCGCTCCCTGGTGGCTACTTGCAGAGGGAGAGTTCTTTTCTGTGGTGGGCATTTGCCCATCCTCCAGTAACTCACCTCACCCATTTTCATGCAAGCAATCCCAACTAATTTCAGTGGATCATAAACACAAAATAACAACGGTAAAGGTGAAGGTAAGAGGGGTTCAGTAAAAATGGAAGGGGTGAATAGTGGAGGGTGGAAATGACTCTTTCCAAAAATATATAATGGAATTGTCAAAAGATTTTTTTTAAGAAATGTAAGTTAAAAAAGCAAACATAAAGACACCCACATTCCCATCTTTAACAAAGACCACTTCCTATATTAGTTCCTGCCTCAGATTGTACCCGTTAGTAACTTGACTTTTGTCTTCTAATTCTTTTCTCTGTCCTCAAACTCTCTGGGGACAGCTAAGAGAAAAGAAGTAACTCAGATGATTTAATTCATCTTTTTAAAGAAAAGACCTAGGTCCCAAACAGGCTTCTTCACTTGTTTATGGCAGAGTCTTCTTGAATTTAGAAACCTTAGAAACCTCCTGCTTCAGTTCTGCCAGGATCATAGGTATGTGCCACAATGCCCAGATTAGGTGGTGTTGGGGGTCAGTCACACTTTCTGAGTGGTTTTGGGAAAGGGCAGATGTGCTATTAATCTTTTCTTTTTCCTTTTCTTTTTTTTTTTTAGATTCTGAAACGTGTACCTAATAGCGTGCTTTGGCTGTTGCGTTTTCCAGCAGTAGGAGAACCCAATATTCAACAATATGCACAAAATATGGGTCTTCCCCAGAATCGTATCATTTTTTCACCTGTGGCTCCGAAAGAGGAGCATGTCAGAAGAGGTCAGCTGGCTGATGTCTGTCTGGACACTCCCTTATGTAATGGACACACCACAGGAATGGATGTTCTCTGGGCAGGAACACCCATGGTGACTATGCCAGGTAAGTGGCTGACAAATCACTGAATCCTTCTTTATTCGTTAACATTTTTCTTTTGGGTCGAGGGGTACTTGAAGGTGAAATTTTTTTTTGAAGGTGAAATTATATGTATTAGAAGTAATTAAGGCAGAATAATAGAAAATGGGACTTACTCAAGCCTGAATACTTGACACCATCCTCCTCGTCTTGTACTGTGTAGATACTTAAATGCAATTACCAATGATGACTATGTGACCTATAGTTCTAAGATGAGCAATTAGTATTTTTACCTTCTAGGAGAGACTCTCGCCTCTCGAGTTGCGGCTTCTCAGCTCACTTGCCTAGGATGTCTTGAGCTCATTGCTAAAAGCAGACAAGAATATGAAGACATAGCTGTGAAACTAGGAACTGATCTAGAATAGTAAGTAAACTGCCAGGAACAAACTATATGTGAAAATGTGACAAAATAAAGTCATAAATTAAGGATGATATAAAATAGATGAATTAAGTTGTATGCTCTATGGATAGAAGGGGACATAATCTAAACTCTCAAGTAATCACTAGACTTTAATAAAGAACTTTCAAAGCATCAGATGTTTTAGCCTAGTATCCATTTCTTCATAGTATTTTAAAAAACCACCACCAACAACAAAAATCACAAAAAAAGCTTAGTTGACTGAAAATGAGTGGAAATTAGAGGGATCATGCTAAGGTAAATGGAGCTTCGCCCATTCAATGAAATAGTGTTTCTAATTTGTCCCTTTGTTTTATGGTGTTTGTTTAAAGCATTAATTTTTTTTTCTGTGTGGTATAGGTGCATGCCTTTAGTCCTAACACTTGGGAGGAAGAGACAGGCGATCTGAGTTCAAGGCCAGCTGTTGTCCTCTGGGCTTTACATGCACACACAAACACAAGCATATATACCCAAATACACATAGTCCATAGGGTCTTTTTGTTTTGTTTTTTTGAAAGGAAGCATTGATAGTACTATGAATACATTTGAGTAGAGCCTAATCAATGGACAGCCAACTTTCACTTTCAATATATTTCCTTTTTTTGTTTGTTTATTTGCTTTTTGTTTTTTGTGACAGCTCTAGCTGTCCTGGAACTAGCTCTTGTAGAGCAGACTGGCCTCAAACTCACAGAAATCCACCTGCCTCTGCCTCCCAAGTTCGGGGATTAAAGGCGTGTGCCACCACCCAGCTCAGTATATTTCTGATGATATGTTAAAATCCATGACAGAAATCAACTTGGAGAGGAAAGGGTTTATTTGCCTTACATATCCATATCACAGTTCATCATGAATGGATGCCATGACAAGAACCTGGAAGCAAGAATTGAAGTGCAGAAATGGAGGAACACTGCTAGTTGGCTTGATCCCCCTAGTTTGCTAGAGGTGGTACTGGCCATATTGGCCTGGGTCATTAATCAAGAATCAAGAAAATGACCTACAGACATGCCCATAGACCATTCTTATGAATACTTGAGGTTCCCTCTTCCCAGATATGTGTGTCAAGTTGCTAGGCCAAGCAGAAAAAAATTTTTTTATATTATTATGCCACAAAAATGACTATAGAATCTAGTTCTGAGTTTTTGTTCTGATTTGTAAAATAGGTTCTCTTTGTTTTTATTACCTAGCCTGAAGAAAATTCGTGGCAAAGTCTGGAAACAGAGAATATCTAGTCCTCTGTTCAACACCAAACAGTACACAATGGAATTAGAGCGGCTCTATCTGCAGATGTGGGAGCATTATGCAGCCGGCAACAAACCTGACCACATGATTAAGCCTGTTGAAGTCACTGAGTCAGCCTGAATAAAAGACTGCGCACGGGAGAATTACCCCTATACCTGAGCCTCAACCTTCTGGGGGAAAGGGAACTAGATAACATGCTTTGTACTTATCTGTACAGTACCTTGTTGCAGATGGATGATATATAACGATAATAGAATAGCACAGCCAGACTTGCTTCCTGCATGATAGGGAGATACAAGAGATAAGAAACTGCTACTCCACAAGGAATCTCTGTAGAGTTTTGCAGTAAGCAGGTGGTGCAGAGGTCTGGAAGGTCTGGTCTCCCTTGGTCTTCCATGGGATGCTTAATGTGGAGGGAGATAGAGATTGACCAGCCATTTCGTGATTCCATGGATAGATTGAGTCTTCTGATCCTTTTTTCCTTTATATTTTGGGTATTGGAGCTTTTAAAAATGTTTGCTTTCAGGTATTTTTACTTACGTGAAGTGATCTTGATTCTTCTGAGATAAGGTTTTAAACTAAAATGTTGCTTCCTGTTTTAGTGTCTGAACTCTGACAGGGTGACAGGGACCGTGCTGGTGTAGTCTTTTTATAGGTTTTATAAACCATTTGAGCCTATATCAGTCGTTTTAGTTAGTGTCTGACCTAATGCTTGATACTGTCAGTGCTTTGTTGATTTAGACAGTGACTTAGGATTTTTTCAGCCTCTTTCCCATTTCTTTTCCCCCACTTCCTTTAAATTCTCCTGTGAGTGCTAACAAAACTAAGTCTTGTTTCAAACATCCCAGAGTGTTTCTCTTAAGCACGCCATCTGGTGCCAAATGAAAATTCTTAAGGAGTGAATATTAATCATGAAGGGCACAGTTGTGGTACTGTTATTGATAATAATGTAGATTTTTTTTGCCTGATTTTTAGCTATTTCACCAGTGTTTAAGCCCTTGACTGCCCCTCCTATGCTGCTTCCAAAAGTGTTAGTGTGTGATGAGATTTTTACTTTCCTTTCTAAAGTTTGTTTGTTTTTTAAAGTGAGTCCTGTTCTTCCTATTTCTTTCAGCAGAAATGAAATTCCAGGTAAGTATAAGTATTCAAATATTTGATTAGTAAGTTGCAGTTATTTCTGTATATTAAATACTGTTCACTGACAGATTTTGACGTAAAAGCTCTGAAAGGACCATCTCTATACAAGCAGTTATTTTTCAGACTGTGTTAGTGTGTATCTTCTTGACTTAGTCTCTAAGTTTGTGGATTCAGCCTTGATAGTAGTGAATTTGTGTCACTACTTGGTTTAGAGGACAAGTTAGACATTCATTTGCCCTCCTGGAGCTCGAGTTCTTGGTGATGAAGGACAGTTGCATTTCAATAAAAGGGTAGAGGGCTTGAGGCTTAAACAGGCGGCCATAGGACATAGCACTCAGACTCCAGCCACTGACCAGTTTTGTCTGTTAGCGCTCTAGATTACGTCTTTCCAAAGCACCTAGGCAGTGCATCTATTCTGTAGTTGCAGCTGTTGCCTGAATGTACCTTAGCTGACAAGTTGTTGATAATAAAGAACTTGAATTTGTGATTTTTTTTTACTGCTAGTTAAAACCTAAGCAAGGAGTCTCGCGTGTAATTCTGAAGCAGAATTACATTGTAATGAACTGTGTACCTTTAGTAATGTAAATCAAGGAAAACAGTTAAGGGATTTCTTAATTTATTTTTTAACTGAATAAATCTCAGTTAAAGGTTGCCAGCATGGTTACAGGTAAACTGACTTTGAAAAACCACTGAACTGCTAAATGTGGGATTGGATGATAGATGTCCAGGGCCGCTGAAGTTGTGATCTGTGGCCATTTTACATAGCACATCATTCCTCCTATAGGGATGAACTTTTTCCTGGCACAAAAAGTAGCCGCTCTGGTTGAAGCTTTGCATATTGTAACAGGCTTTTCTTTCCAGGTAACATGTCTGTGGAAGACTTAATTCTGATAGAGTTATAGATATTACTGGAAACTAATTTGTTTTTTTCTATTATACTCTGCTTTATTGAAAAAGTAAAGCACTTAAATTGTGCTCCAGAAATTCAGATGTTGTCTTGCAATCTTTAAACAATAAATGGATGATTTCCCCTTAATGTGGCTTGATGTATTTTGTCTCATTATGTTAAGTATTACTGGCGAAACCTATGCTTGAATAGCTCAAAACAGCATGACCAGGAAGTGTTTCCTTACTTTAGGTGTGATGTTAAGAATTAACTTTGTGGGCTGGAGAGATAGCTCAGTGGTTAAGAGCACTGGCAGCTCTTCCAAAGGTCCTGAGTTCAATTCCCAGCAACCACATGGTGGCTCACAACCATCTGTAATGAGATCTGGTGCCCTCTTCTGGCATGCGGGCATATATGGAGGTAGAATGTTGTATACATAATAAATAAATAAATAAATAAATAAATCTTTTTTAAAAAAAAAAAATAACTTTGTTTTCTTTGCCAAGTCTGATGGGAGGATTGGAGATACTAAATAATACTTTAAGGGATCAGCAGAGCCCCAAATACCTGTATACACTTTTGTGTGTGGGTCATTCTTTGTTTACATTCCATTCTGGGGACTAAGCAGAGTGCCCTATGCATGTCAAGTACATAAATACTGAGCTACAGGTACAGCCCATATAATCTCATTTTTTAATATGGTACTTACAGTTTTTTTCCCCTTCTCTCTGGACAATGGTTGAACTCAGTCACAAGTTTGGCTTCCAGTTTTTTCAGAGATAAAAGGGAAATGTTTGGGGTTGGAGATGTCTCAGTAGTTGAGAATTTTGGGTGCACTTTCCAGAGGCTTCAGGTTCGATTCCCAACACCTACTTGGTAATCTGTAACTCTCTGTTCCAGGGGATCCGATATCCTCTTTTGGCCTTCTTGGGTACCAGGTATGCATGTGGTGCACAGATGGATATACATACAGGCAAAACACTTAAAAATTAAATATATATATATATATATATATATATATATATATATATATATATATAAACATGGTGCATAGACATACATGCAGGCAAAACCCGTACACATAAGATACTTTAACTGTTCAAATAATATTAAGTAAATTTTCATATAATTAACAATCTTATTGTACCTCCAAAGCCCTAATGAGACTTATGTTTGTTGGAATCTGGATACTTTGGGTCATAATGATTAATAGTATTAGAGTGTGTGTTCTGACTCAGAGCTGTAAATCCTAGCACTGGTAGGCTGAGACAGAATTGGTAGGCACTAGAGATTCAAGGGCATCCCAGGCTATCTAGTGAAGCCCTGTCTCAAACAAAAAAGATGGTATGGGAAAAAGGTTGGCCTCACCACTCTGTAGTGTGGGATGAAGTCAACTAGTCGTAAGTCTGTCTTTCACCCTCATTGTTAAGATTGTTTCATTTATCTCCTTCGGTGGCTCCTGCATTCAGTCTAAATTCCTTGAACAGACTAAATAAATTTGTGTAATTGCTGAACAGCCTGAATTTTAACTTCTTTTGCAGTTTTAGAGAGGATTTTCTGTAGCCAAGGCTAGCCTTGAACTTCAGGTTTTACTGCTTTTGCTTCCCGGGTGCTGATGTTAAAGAGATTATAAGCATGTGCCTTCTTATCCTACTGGTATTTTGTATTTGACAAGATATCACTAAGTACTGACTGGCTTCAAATTTGTCTTCACATTTATCCTTTTGCCTCAGCTTCCTGATCTGGAATTACAGGTATGTGTCTTTGTCTTTGGCTGAACTGTTTGAAGGTTTAATTTGAATTCTAACTTTTATTTGAAGCTTTTTGTTGTTGAGGTAATTTCACAACATTTCTCAGGCTGGCCTTGAACCTCTCCTCCCCTTCTCAAGTGCTGGGAGTATAGCGTATATAGACACTCTTGGCTTATGTTTCTTATACCTACCATTTAGATTCTTGACCTATACTTCTAATCCACATCGTTAAGCAATCTTCATTTTTGTGGAGGAGAGTTACTATTATTCTTACTGTTTTTCCGTTCAAGGAGCCTGCTTGTTTGTATTCATTTACTCATCTACCTAGTATCTATCTATCTATCTATCTATCTATCTATCTATCTATCGTGCACTTTGGAACTAACTAGAGCTATTACAATTGCGTTCTAGCTATGCCACTTTCTAGTTGTTTAGCCTCTTAAAATGAGAGTGTTAACATTGCATTTTAATATTTCTTTTTAGGTCTTGTATGGGTACTTTGCTTGTATGTTCGTGAGGTGACAGAGCCCAGAAGAGGGTGTTGAATCTCCTGGAATTGGAGTTACAGATGATTGCATGCCGCCATGCCAGTGCTGGGAATTGAACCTGGGTCCTCTGGAAGAGCAGCCAGTGCTCTTAACAGTTAAGCCACCTCTCCAGCCCCATATTTTTATTTTTAAAAATTTGGGTGTGTAATATATGTTTGTTTCTGTATGGATGTCAGTTGTTTCTCTCTCTGGGATGCTCCATCTTATTTCTAGTTCACTATTTCCATCTTCCATCCCTTACTTACCTGGCCCTATCTCCAGCCCTGAGATTAAAGAGACACCTGTACTCTATGTTCATGCTGATCCAGCATGCATTTTGCTTACTGGACCATCTTCCTGGACCCTAACGTTGAATTTTTAATTATTTAGAGACAATAGTTTCCTTTTGTTGTTTAGGTACGCTCATGGGTTCCCCAAAGTGTTCTTCGGTCTCACTTCCTGAGTAGCTGCGACGAGGGTGTGGCATGCCAGTGTCTAGGAGGCTTATGTACACATTTTTTTTAGATTTTAATTTTTTATATTTATAATTTCTTTTACATGTATGAGGTTTTGCTTGCCTGTATGTCAGTGCACTATGTGTGCACTGGTGCCTGAGGAGGTCAGAAGAGAGCCTTAAATTCTCTGGAATTGGAGTTAATGGGTGGTTGTGAGCCGCTGTACTGGTGCTAGGAATTAAACCCAGATCCTCTGCAAGAATAGTGCTCTTAACCACCGAAGCAACCATCTCTCCAGCCCTTTTCAGGACATGGTATCACTATATGGCTGTTCTGGATCTCACTCTGTAGACCAGGCTGTCTTTGAACTCAACAGAGATCTGACTGCCTCTGCTTCCCTTGGGCTGGATTAAAGGTGTGCACCACTGTACCTGGCCCCTTCGTGTTTGATTTTTTTTGTTTGATTTTTTTTTTGTTTGTTGTTTGCTTTATTTATTTTATTTTCAAGATAGGATTTCTCTGTGTAGCTTTGGAGCACTTGTTTTTCTTGTTGCGTTTTGAATGGGTACTGAAAAGCTTAAAGTAACCGTACTCCATTTTTTTTTCTCCAGGGTCTGACAATTCTGGATGCCAGCACCACAGATCTCTGTTGCTAGATGTTTTTGTTTTGCGTTGCTCCCTCTTACTTTTATTGAGGGGACTAGATGGTCCTTTCTGCCAGCCAGCGCTCAGAGTAGTTGGAAGACCAACCAGGTAGATAAACGTTTAAAAGATTTGGGCAACCCGGTAGTGGTGGCGCATTTAATCCCAGCATTCGGGAGGCGGAGGCAATGAGTTAGAGGGCAGCGAGTTCGGGTACAGGTGGGACTATACAGAGAAACCTTGTCTCAAACAACCAAAAAAAAATATTTTTTTTGGCAATTTAAGCAAGGTAAGTAGAACTAGCCTTCAAATTCTCACTTTTTAAAGAATTGTTTGGTTTTTTCTTAGCACTCAGAAAGCTATTAGAAGCCAGGCATGGTAGCTATATATCTGTAATTTCATTACTCTAGCCCGTACTACATAGATCAAATCGCAAAAACAAAATAGGGGCAAAAAAAAAACGGGGGCAGTGAGAATTGTTCCAAAATGGATGGTGCTCATCAAAATGGATGGACAAGTGCTACTTGGTCACAAGTGCTATATCTTGGTCACAGGCGCTATCTCGGCAGTACGGGATTCCATTCTGGAAGCTGGTACGCCCGATTCCATAGTAACATGCAAATTTGCTCTATGATGAGCTGTGATAGGTGGGCACAGGAAGGCGGGAAAACGTCAGTTCCTGTGGGGGGAGGGTTGTCCCTTATAAGAGGCACTGTGCCTGGCAGCCGTTTCAAACCCACTCCGGCGCGCGGGAGCGCCTCCGGAGCCGTTGGTGGGGGCTGTGACGTGCTCCGGAGCCATTGGTGGCTGTGACGTGCGCTGGAGCCATTGGTTGTGGCTGTGACGTGCGCAGGAGCCATTGGTGGTGGCTGTGTCAGTGCTGGCGGCCATTTCATCAGGACCGGACCATTCCTTTGAGGGTCTGCTGTGTGGTGCGCCAGACACCGGGAGCCGGAGCCGGAGTCGGAGCCAGACACCGCTGGATCCGGAGCCGGAGCTAGACACCGCTGGAGCCAGACACCGCTGGAGCCGGAGCCAGACACTGCTGGAGCCGGAGCCGGAGCCAGACACCGCCGGAGCAGGTACGGAGAAGGCGGCCTAGGTGGGGCAGCGGCTTCATTTAGTGTGGTGGATGTTGTTAAAAGCGCCACCGCGACTGTTCACCTCGGCTTCTGTGTGTGAACACGGGAACTATGGAACTGAAGTTCCCTTAGACCCTTTTTCCCCCAGAAAAAGGGCAGAGGGGTCGAGTGGGCGGGAATGTAGCTGAGTACCATCCCTGGCACTGCCAGAAAGGTCCTCCGGTCCCCCCTCCCCTTAAAGCTGTTACCAGCATGGCGGTGTGGCTGGGGTGCGGAGACCTCGACTGAAACCTCTGAGGGGGTTTGAGAAGGTCTCGGGGTGGGAGGATGGAGGGACAAGTGGGACAAGTGAGTAGTGGGAAGAGGGCAGTTCTGGCTCCAAACAGGTGCCATGGTGGCCGGTTCAGGAGGTAGGAGGTCGGGTCTGGGACAGGTGGGACAACAGCGGCATAGAGAGTTTTTATGCTGTGGAAGAAATGGCGCAGCTC
>NW_024544950.1:0-94731 GCF_018167655.1 Microtus oregoni
CCTGAGTACTGAACACCCAGCACCCTGAGTACTGAGCACCCAGTACCCTGAGTACTGAGCACTCAGCACCCTGAGTACTGAGCACCGAGCACCCCGAGCACTGAGCACCCAGCATCCTTGAGCACTGAGCACCCTGAGGACTGAGGCATCCAGCACCCTGAGCACTGAGCACCGATCACCCTGAGCACTGAGCACCCAGCACCCCGAGCACTGAGCACCCAGCACCCTGAGTACTGAGCACCCAGCACCCTGAGTACTGAGCACACAGCACCCTGAGTACTGAGCACCCAGCACCCCAAGCACTGAGCACCCCAGCACCCTGAGTACTGAACACCCTGAGTACTGAGCACTGAGCACCGTGCACCCTGAGTACTGAGCACCCTGAGGACTGAGCACCCAGCACCCTGAGCACTGAGCACTGAGCACCCAGCACCCTGAGTACTGAGCACCCAGCACCCTGAGCACTGAGCACCCAGCACCTTGAGTACTGAGCACCCAGCACCCTGAGTACTGAACACCGAGCACCCTGAGTACTGAGTACCCAGCACCCTGAGTACTGAGCACCCAGCACCCTGAGCACTGAGCAACCAGCACCCTGAGCACTGAGCACCAAGCACCCTGAGTACTGAGTACCCAGCACCCTGAGTACTGAACACCCAGCACCCTGAGCACTGAGCACTGAGCACCCAGCACCCTGAGTACTGAACACCGAGCACCCTGAGTACTGAGTACCCAGCACCCTGAGTACTGAACACCCAGCACCCTGAGCACTGAGCACTGAGCACCCAGCACCCTGAGCACTCAACACTGAGCACCCAGCACCCTGAGCACTGAGCAACCAGCACCCCGAGCACTGAGCACCCAGCACCCTGAGCACCCAGCACCCTGAGCACTGAGCACCCTGAGCACTGAGCACTGAGCACCCAGCACCCCTGAGTACTGAGCACTGAGCACCCCGAGTACTGAGCACCCAGCACCCCGAGCACTGAGCACATAGCAACCTGAGTACTGAGAAGAGATCACCCTGAGTACTGAGCACCCAGCTCCCTGAGTACTGAGCCCCCAGCACCCTGAGTACTGAGCACCCAGCACCCCGAGCACTGAGCACCCAGCACCCCGAGAATGAGCACCCAACACCCTGAGTACTGAGAACCGAGCACCCTGAGTACTGAGCACCCAGCACCCTGAGTACTGAGCCCCCAGCACCCTGAGTACTGAGCACCCAGCACCCCGAGCACTGAGCACCCAGTACCCCGAGAATGAGCACCCAGCACCCTGAGTACTGAGCACCCAGCACCCTGAGTACTGAGCACTAAGCACCCAGAGCACTGAGCACCCAGCACCCCGAGCACGGAGCACCCAGGACCCCAGCACTGAGTACTGAGCACTGAGCACCCTGAGTACTGAGCACCCAGCACCCCGATCACTGAGCACCCAGCACCCTGAGCACTGAGCACCCAGCACCCTGAGCACTGAGCACTCAGCACCCTGAGTACTGAGCACCCAGCACGCTGAGTACTGAGCACCCAGCACCCCGAGCACTGAGCACCCAGCACCCTGAGTACTGAGCACTGAGCACCCAGCACCCCGAGCACTGAGCACCCAGCACCCCTGTGTACTGAGCACTGAGCACCCTGAGTACTAAGTACCCAGCACCCTGAGTACTGAGCACCCAGCACCCCGAGTACTGAGCACTGAGCACCCTGAGCACTGAGCACCCCAGCACCCTGAATACTGAGCACCCCAGCACCCCGCGCACTGAGCACCCAGCACCCCGAGAATGAGCACCCAGCACCCCACCCCCGAGTCCTGAGCACCGAGCACCCTGAGCACTGAGCACCGAGCACCCAGAGTACTGAGCACCCCAGCACCCTGAGCACTGAGCACTGAGAACCCTGAGTACTGAGCACCGAGTACCCTGAGTACTGAGCACCCAGCACCCTGAGCACCGAGCACGGAGCACCCCGAGGACTGAGCACCCAGCACCCTGAGCACTGAGCAACCAGCACCTTGAGTACTAAGCAACCAGAACCCTGAGCACTGAGCACACAGCAACCCCGAGCACTGAGCACCCAGCACCCCGAGCACTGAGCACCCAGCACCCTGAGTACTGAGCACCCAACACCCAGAGTACTGAGCACCCAGCACCCTGAGCACTGAGCACCCAGCACCCTGAGTACTGAGCACCCAGCACCCTGAGTACTGAGCACCCAGCACCCTGAGTACTGAGCACCCAGCACCCTGAGCACTGAGCACTGAGCACCCAACACCCTGAGCACTGAGCACTGAGCACCCATCACCCCGAGCACTGAGTAATCAGCACCCCTTGCACTGAGCACCCAGCAGCCGGAGTACTGAGCAGTGAGCACCCTGAGTATTGAGCTCCGAGCACCCCGAGCACTGAGCACCCAGCACCCCGAGCACCGAGCACCCAGCACCCTGAGCACTGAACACCCAGCACCCTGAGCACTGAGCACCCAGCACCCTGAGCACTGAGCACCCAGCACCCTGAGTACTGAGCACCCAACGTACTGAGCACCGAACACCCTGAGCACTGAGCACCCCACCACCCTGAGTACTGAGCACCCAGGACCCTGTGCAATGAGCACATTGAGTACTGAGCACCCAGCACATTGAGCACTGAGCACCGAGCACCCCGAGCACTGACCACCCAGCACTCTGAGCACTGAGCACCCAGCACCCTGAGTACTGAGCACCCAGCACCCTGAGCACTGAGCACCCAGCACCCAGAGCACTGAGCACCCAGCACCCTGAGCACTGAGCTCCCAGCACCCTGAGTACTAAGCACTGAGCACCCAGCACCCCGAGCACTGAGCACCAAAGCACCCTGAGTACTGAGCTCTGAGCACCCAGCACCCCGAGCACTGAGCACCCAGCACCCTGAGCACTGAGCACCCAGCACCCGAGTACTGATCACCCAGCACCCTGAGTACTGAGCAGCCCGCAACCTGAGTACTGAGCACCCAGCACCCCGAGTACTGAGCATCCAGCACCCTGAGCACTGAGCACCCAGCACCCTGAGCACTGAGCACCCAGCACCGCGAGCACTGCGCACCCAGCACCCTGAGTACTGAACACCCAGCACCCTGAGCACTGAGCACCCAGCACCCTGAGCACTGAGCACCCAGTACCCTGAGCACTGAGCACCCAGCACCCTGAGTAGTGAGCACCCAACATACTGAGCACCGAGCACCCCGAGCACTGAGCACTCAGCACCCTGAGTACTGAGCACCGAGCAACCGGAGCACTGAGCACCCAGCACCCTGAGCACTGATCACTGAGTACCCAGCACCCTGAGCCCTGAGCACTGAGCACCCAGCACCCCGAGCACTGAGCACCCAGCACCCCGAGCACTGAGCACCCAGCACCCTGAGCACTGAGCACCCAGCACCCTGAGCACTGAGCACCCAGCACCCTGAGTACTGAGCACCCAGCACCCTGAGTACTGAGCACCCAGCACCCTGAGTACTGAGCACTCAGTACCCTGAGTACTGAGCACCGAGCACCCCGAGCACTGAGCACCCAGCACCTTGAGCACTGAGCACCCTGAGGACTGAGCATCCAGCACCCTGAGCACTGAGCACCCAGCACCCTGAGTACTGAGCACCCAGCACCCTGAGTACTGAGCACCCAGCACCCTGAGTACTGAGCACCCAGCACCCCAAGCACTGAGCACCCAGCACCCTTAGTACTGAACACCCTGAGTACTGAGCACTGAGCACCGAGCACCCTGAGTACTGAGCACACTGAGGACTGAGCACCCAGCACCCTGCTCACTGAGCACTGAGCACCCAGCACCCTGAGTACTGAGCACCCAGCACCCTGAGCACTGAGCACCCAGCACCTTGAGTACTGAGCACCCAGCACCCTGAGTACTGAACACCGAGCACCCTGAGTACTGAGTACCCAGCACCCTGAGTACTGAGCACCCAGCACCCTGAGCACTGAGCAACCAGCACCCTGAGCACTGAGCACCAAGCATCCTGAGTACTGAGCACCCAGCACCCTGAGTACTGAACACCCAGCACAATGAGCACTGAGCACTGAGCACCCAGCACCCTGAGCACTGAATACTGAGCACCCAGCACCCTGAGCACTGAGCAACCAGCACCCCGAGCACTGAGCACCCAGCACCCTGAGCACCCAGCACCCTGAGCACTGAGCACCCTGAGCACTGAGCACTGAGCACCCAGCACCCTGAGTACTGAGCACCCAACACTCTGAGCACTGAGCACCCAGCACGCTGAGTACTGAGCACTGAGCACACAGCCCCCTGAGTACTGAGCACGCAGAACTCCGAGCACTGAGCACCCAGCTCCCCGAGCACTGAGCACTGAGCACCCTGAGCACTGAGCACCCAGCACCCCGAGCACTGAGCACCCAGCACCCTGAGCACTGAGCACCCAGCACCCCGAGTACTGAGCACCCAGCACACCGAGTACTGAGCACCGAGCACCCTGAGTACTGAGCTCCCAGCACCCTTAGTACTGAGCACCAAGCACCCTGAGCACTGAGCACCCAGCACCCTGAGTACTGAGCACCCAGCACCACCCTCAGCACTGAGCACCCAGCACCCCGAGCACTGAGCACCCAGCACCCTGAGCACTGAGCACCCAGCACCCCGAGTACTGAGCACCCAGCACACCGAGTACTGAGCACCGAGCACCCCGAGCACTGAACACCCAGCACCCCGAGCACTGAGCACCCAGCACCCTGAGTACTGAGCACACTGAGTACTGAGCACCGATCACCCTGAGCACTGAGCACCCAGCACCCTGAGTACTGAGCACCCAGCACACTGAGCACTGAGCACCCAGCACCCTGAGCACTGAGCACCCAGCACCCTGAGCACTGAGCACCCTGAGGACTGAGCACCCAGCACCCTGAGCACTGAGCACCCAGCACCCTGAGTACTGAGCACCGATCACCCTGAGCACTGAGCACCCAGGACCCGAGCACTGAGCACCCAGCACCCTGAGTACAGAGCACCCAGCACCCCGAGTACTGAGCACCCAGCACCCCGAGCACTGAGCACCCAGCACCCTGAGTACTGAGCACACTGAGTACTGAGCACCGATCACCCTGAGCACTGAGCACCCAGCACCCTGAGTACTGAGCACCCAGCACACTGAGCACTGAGCACCCAGCACCCTGAGCACTGAGCACCCAGCACAGTGAGTACTGAGCACCCAGCACCCTGAGTACTGAGTACCCAGCACCCTGAGCACTGAGCACCCAGCACAGTGAGTACTGAGCACCAAGCACCCTGAGCACTGAGCACCCAGCACCCTGAGTACTGAGCACCCAGTACCACCCTCAGCACTGAGCACCCAGCACCCCGAGCACTGAGCACCCAGCACCCTGAGCACTGAGCACCCAGCACCCCGAGTACTGAGCACCCAGCACACCGAGTACTGAGCACCGAGCACCCCGAGCACTGAGCACCCAGCACCCTGAGTACTGAGCACTGAGCACCCCGAGTACTGAGCACCCAGCACCCCGAGCACTGAGCACCCAGCAACCTGAGTACTGAGAAGAGATCACCCTGAGTACTGAGCACCCAGCTCCCTGAGTACTGAGCCCCCAGCACCCTGAGTACTGAGCACCCAGCACCCCGAGCACTGAGCACCCAGCACACCGAGAATGAGCACCCAACACCCTGAGTACTGAGAACCGAGCACCCTGAGTACTGAGCACCCAGCACCCTGAGTACTCAGCCCCCAGCACCCTGAGTACTGAGCACCCAGCACCCCGAGCACTGAGCACCCAGTACCCCGAGAATGAGCACCCAGCACCCTGAGTACTGAGCACCCAGCACCCTGAGTACTGAGCACTAAGCACCCAGAGCACTGAGCACCCAGCACCAGGAGCACGGAGCACCCAGGACCCCGAGCACTGAGTACTGAGCACTGAGCACCCTGAGTACTGAGCACCCAGCACCCTGATCACTGAGCACCCAGCACCCTGAGCACTGAGCACCCAGCACCCTGAGCACTGAGCACCCAGCACCCTGAGTACTGAGCACCCAGCACGCTGAGTACTGAGCACCCAGCACCCCGAGCACTGAGCACCCAGCACCCTGAGTACTGAGCACTGAGCACCCAGCACCCCGAGCACTGAGCACCCAGCACCCTGTGTACTGAGCACTGAGCACCCTGAGAACTGAGCACCCAGCACCCTGAGCACTGAGCACTGAGAACCCTGAGTACTGAGCACCGAGTACCCTGAGTACTGAGCACCCAGCACCCTGAGTACTGGGCACCCAGCACCCCGAGTACTGAGCACTGAGCACCCTGAGAACTGAGCACCCAGCACCCTGAGCACTGAGCACTGAGAACCCTGAGTACTGAGCACCGAGTACCCTGAGTACTGAGCACCCAGCACCCTGAGCACTGAGCACGGAGCACCCCGAGGACTGAGCACCCAGCACCCTGAGCACTGAGCAACCAGCACCTTGAGTACTATGCACCCAGAACCCTGAGCACTGAGCACACAGCACCCCGAGCACTGAGCACCCAGCACCCCGAGCACTGAGCACCCAGCACCCTGAGTACTGAGCACCCAACACCCAGAGTACTGAGCACCCAGCACCCTGAGCACTGAGCACCCAGCACCCTGAGTACTGAGCACCCAACACCCTGAGTACTGAGCACCCAGCACCCTGAGCACTGAGCACTGAGCACCCAACACCCTGAGCACTGAGCACTGAGCACCCATCACCCCGAGCACTGAGAACACAGCTCCCCGAGCACTGAGCACCCAGCACCCTGAGCACTGAGCACCCAGCACCCTGAGCACTGATCACCCACCCCCCTGAGTACTGAGCACCCAGCACCATGAGTACTGAGCACCCAGCATCCTGAGTACTGAGCACTCAGCACCCTGAGTACCGAGCACCGAGCACCCCGAGCACTGAGCACCCAGCACCCTGAGCACTGAGCACCCTGAGGACTGCGCACCCAGCACCCTGAGCACTGAGCACACAGCACCCTGAGACTGAGCACCCAGGACCCCGAGCACTGAGCACCCAGCACCCTGAGTACAGAGCACCCAGCACCCCGAGTACTGAGCCCCCAGCACCCTGAGTACTGAGCACCCAGCACCCCGAGCACTGAGCACCCAGCACCCCGAGAATGAGCACCCAGCACCCTGAGTACTGAGCACCCAGCACCCTGAGTACTGAGCACTATGCACCCAGAGGACTGAGCGCCCAGCACCACGAGCACGGAGCACCCAGGACACCGAGCACTGAGTACTGAGCACCCAGCACCCTGAGTACTGAGCACCGAGCTCCCCGAGCACCCAGCACCATGAGCACTGAGCACCCAGCACCCTGAGTACCTAGCACGGAGCACGCTGAGTACTGAGCACCCAGCACCCTGAGTACTGAGCACTGAGCACCCAGCACCCTGAGTACTGAGCACTGAGCACCCAGCACCCCGAGCACTGAGCAGCCAGCACCCTTTGTACTGAGCACCGAGCACCCCGAGCACTGAGCACCCAGCACCCCGAGCACTGAGCACCCAGCACCCTGTGTACTGAGCACCCAGCACCCTGAGTACTGAGCACTGAGCACAAAGCACCCGGAGTACTGAGCACCCAGCACCCTGAGTACTGAGCACCCAGGACCCTGAGCACTGAGCACCGAGCACCCCGAGCACTGAGCACCCAGCACCCTGAGCACTGAGCACCCAGCACCCTGAGAACTGAGCACCCAGCACCCTGAGAACTGAGCACACAGCACCTTGAGTAGTGAGCACCGAGCACCCCGAGCACTGAGCACCCAGCACAATGAGAACTGAGCACCCAGCACCTTGAGTAATGAGCACCGAGCACCCCGAGCACTGAGCACCCAGCACCCCGAGAATGAGCACCCAGCACCCTGAGTACTGAGCACCCAGCACCCTGAGTACTGAGCACTAAGCACCCAGAGCACTGAGCACCCAGCACCCTGAGAATGCGCACCCAGCACCCTGAGTACTGAGCACCCAGCACCCTGAGTACTGAGCACTAAGCACCCAGAGCACTGAGCACCCAGCACCCCGAGCACGGAGCACCCAGGACCCAGAGCACTGAGTACTGAGCACCCAGCACACTGAGTACTGAGCACCAAGCTCCCCGAGCACTGAGCACCCAGCACCCCGAGCACGGATCACCCAGCACGCTGAGTACTGAGCACCCAATACCCAGATTACTGAGCACCCAGCACCCTGAGCACTGAGCACCCAGCACCCTGAGTACTGAGTACTGAGCACAGAGCACCCTGAGTACTGAGCACACAGCACCCCGAGTACTGAGCACCCAGCACCCCGAGCACTGAGCACCCAGCGCCCCGAGCACTGAGCACCCAGCACCCCGAGCACTGAACACTGAGCACTCTGAGCACTGAGCACCCAGCACCCCGAGTACTGAGCACTGCGCACCCTGAGTACTGAGCACCAAGCACTCCGAGTACTGAGCACTGAGCACCCTGGGTACTGAGCACCCAGCACCCTGAGCACTGAGCACCCAGCACCCTGAGTACTGAGCACTGAGAACCCTGAGTACTGAGCACCGAGCACCCTGAGTACTGAGCACCCAGCACCCTGATCTCTGAGCACGGAGCACCCCGAGGACTGAGTACCCAGCACCCTGAGCACTGAGCACCCAGCACCTTGAGTACTGAGCACCGAGCACCCCGAGCACTGAGCACCCAGCACCCTGAGTACTGAGCACCCAGCACCCTGAGCACTGAGCACCCAGCACCCTGAGCACAGAGCACGCAGCACCCCGAGCACTGAGCACCCAGCAACCTGAGTACTGAGCACAGAGCACCCTGAGCACTGAGCACCCAGCACCCTGAGTACTGAGCACCCAGCACCCTGAGTACTGAGCAACCAGCACCCTGAGCACTGAGCACTGAGCACCCAGCACCCTGAGCACTGAGCACCCAGCACCCTGAGCATTGAGCACCCAGCACCCTGAGTACTGAGCACCCAGCGCCCTGAGTACTGAGCACCCAGCACCCTGAGTACTAAGCACTCAGCACCCTGAGTACTGAGCACCGAGCACCCCGAGCACTGAGCACCCAGCACCCTGAGCACTGAGCACCCGGAGGACTGAGCACCCAGCACCCTGAGCACTGAGCACCGATCACCCTGAGCACTGAGCACCCAGCACCCCGAGCACTGAGCACCCAGCACCCTGAGTACTGAGCACCCAGCACCCAGAGTACTGAGCACCCAGCACCCTGAGTACTGAGCACTGAGCACCCCGAGTACTGAGCACCCAGCACCCCGAGCACTGAGCACCCAGCACCCTGAGCACTGAGCACCCTGAGCACTGAGCACCCTGAGCACTGAGCACTGAGCACCCAGCACCCTGAGTACTGAGCACCCAACACTCTGAGCACTGAGCACCCAGCACGCTGAGTACTGAGCACTGAGCACACAGCACCCTGAGTACTGAGCAACCAGCACCTCGAGCACTGAGCACCCAGCGCCCCGAGCACTGAGCACCCAGCACCACGAGTACTGAGCACTGAGCACCCTGAGTACTGAGCACCCAGCACCCCGAGTACTGAGCACTGAGCACCCTGAGCACTGAGAACCCGGAGTACTGAGCACCGAGCAACCTGAGTACTGAACACCCAGCACCCTGAGCACTGAGCACGGAGCACCCCGAGGAGTGAGCACCCAGCACCCTGAGCACTGAGCACCCAGCACCTTGAGTACTGAGCACCGAGCACCCCGAGCACTGAGCACCCAGCACGCTGAATTCTGAGCACCCAGCACCCTGAGCACTGAGCACCCAGCACCCCGAGCACTGAGCACCCAGCACCCCGAGCACTGAGCACCCAGCACCCTGAGTACTGAGCACCCAACACCCAGAGTCCTGAGCACCCAGCACCCTGAGCACTGATCACCCAGCACCCTGAGTACTGAGCACCCAGCACCCTGAGTACTGAGCACCCAGCACCCTGAGCACTGAGCACTGAGCACCCAACACCCTGAGCACTGAGCACTGAGCACCCAGCACCCCGAGCACTGAGCACCCAGCACCCTGAGTACTGAGCACCCAGCACCCTGAGTACTGGGCACCCAGCACCCCGAGTACTGAGCACTGAGCACCCTGAGAACTGAGCACCCAGCACCCTGAGCACTGAGCACTGAGAACCCTGAGTACTGAGCACCGAGTACCCTGAGTACTGAGCACCCAGCACCCTGAGCACTGAGCACGGAGCACCCCGAGGACTGAGCACCCAGCACCCTGAGCACTGAGCAACCAGCACCTTGAGTACTATGCACCCAGAACCCTGAGCACTGATCACACAGCACCCCGAGCACTGAGCACCCAGCACCCCGAGCACTGAGCACCCAGCACCCTGAGTACTGAGCACCCAACACCCAGAGTACTGAGCACCCAGCACCCTGAGCACTGAGCACCCAGCACCCTGAGTACTGAGCACCCAGCACCCTGAGTACTGAGCACCCAGCACCCTGAGCACTGAGCACTGAGCACCCAACACCCTGAGCACTGTGCACTGAGCACCCATCACCCCGAGCACTGAGAACACAGCTCCCCGAGCACTGAGCACCCAGCACCCTGAGCACTGAGCACCCAGCACCCTGAGCACTGATCACCCACCCCCCTGAGTACTGAGCACCCAGCACCATGAGTACTGAGCACCCAGCATCCTGAGTACTGAGCACTCAGCACCCTGAGTACCGAGCACCGAGCACCCCGAGCACTGAGCACCCAGCACCCTGAGCACTGAGCACCCTGAGGACTGCGCACCCAGCACCCTGAGCACTGAGCACACAGCACCCTGAGACTGAGCACCCAGGACCCCGAGCACTGAGCACCCAGCACCCTGAGTACAGAGCACCCAGCACCCCGAGTACTGAGCCCCCAGCACCCTGAGTACTGAGCACCCAGCACCCCGAGCACTGAGCACCCAGCACCCCGAGAATGAGCACCCAGCACCCTGAGTACTGAGCACCCAGCACCCTGAGTACTGAGCACTATGCACCCAGAGCACTGAGCGCCCAGCACCACGAGCACGGAGCACCCAGGACACCGAGCACTGAGTACTGAGCACCCAGCACCCTGAGTACTGAGCACCGAGCTCCCCGAGCACCCAGCACCATGAGCACTGAGCACCCAGCACCCTGAGTACCTAGCACGGAGCACGCTGAGTACTGAGCACCCAGCACCCTGAGTACTGAGCACTGAGCACCCAGCACCCTGAGTACTGAGCACTGAGCACCCAGCACCCCGAGCACTGAGCAGCCAGCACCCTTTGTACTGAGCACCGAGCACCCCGAGCACTGAGCACCCAGCACCCCGAGCACTGAGCACCCAGCACCCTGTGTACTGAGCACCCAGCACCCTGAGTACTGAGCACTGAGCACAAAGCACCCGGAGTACTGAGCACCCAGCACCCTGAGTACTGAGCACCCAGGACCCTGAGCACTGAGCACCGAGCACCCCGAGCACTGAGCACCCAGCACCCTGAGCACTGAGCACCCAGCACCCTGAGAACTGAGCACCCAGCACCCTGAGAACTGAGCACACAGCACCTTGAGTAGTGAGCACCGAGCACCCCGAGCACTGAGCACCCAGCACAATGAGAACTGAGCACCCAGCACCTTGAGTAATGAGCACCGAGCACCCCGAGCACTGAGCACCCAGCACCCCGAGAATGAGCACCCAGCACCCTGAGTACTGAGCACCCAGCACCCTGAGTACTGAGCACTAAGCACCCAGAGCACTGAGCACCCAGCACCCTGAGAATGCGCACCCAGCACCCTGAGTACTGAGCACCCAGCACCCTGAGTACTGAGCACTAAGCACCCAGAGCACTGAGCACCCAGCACCCCGAGCACGGAGCACCCAGGACCCAGAGCACTGAGTACTGAGCACCCAGCACACTGAGTACTGAGCACCGAGCTCCCCGAGCACTGAGCACCCAGCACCCCGAGCACGGAGCACCCAGCACGCTGAGTACTGAGCACCCAATACCCAGATTACTGAGCACCCAGCACCCTGAGCACTGAGCACCCAGCACCCTGAGTACTGAGTACTGAGCACAGAGCACCCTGAGTACTGAGCACACAGCACCCCGAGTACTGAGCACCCAGCACCCCGAGCACTGAGCACCCAGCGCCCCGAGCACTGAGCACCCAGCACCCCGAGCACTGAACACTGAGCACTCTGAGCACTGAGCACCCAGCACCCCGAGTACTGAGCACTGAGCACCCTGAGTACTGAGCACCAAGCACTCCGAGTACTGAGCACTGAGCACCCTGGGTACTGAGCACCCAGCACCCTGAGCACTGAGCACCCAGCACCCTGAGTACTGAGCACTGAGAACCCTGAGTACTGAGCACCGAGCACCCTGAGTACTGAGCACCCAGCACCCTGATCACTGAGCACGGAGCACCCCGAGGACTGAGTACCCAGCACCCTGAGCACTGAGCACCCAGCACCTTGAGTACTGAGCACCGAGCACCCCGAGCACTGAGCACCCAGCACCCTGAGTACTGAGCACCCAGCACCCTGAGCACTGAGCACCCAGCACCCTGAGCACAGAGCACGCAGCACCCCGAGCACTGAGCACCCAGCACCCTGAGTACTGAGCACAGAGCACCCTGAGCACTGAGCACCCAGCACCCTGAGTACTGAGCACCCAGCACCCTGAGTACTGAGCAACCAGCACCCTGAGCACTGAGCACTGAGCACCCAGCACCCTGAGCACTGAGCACCCAGCACCCTGAGCATTGAGCACCCAGCACCCTGAGTACTGAGCACCCAGCGCCCTGAGTACTGAGCACCCAGCACCCTGAGTACTAAGCACTCAGCACCCTGATTACTGAGCACCGAGCACCCCGAGCACTGAGCACCCAGCACCCTGAGCACTGAGCACCCGGAGGACTGAGCACCCAGCACCCTGAGCACTGAGCACCGATCACCCTGAGCACTGAGCACCCAGCACCCCGAGCACTGAGCACCCAGCACCCTGAGTACTGAGCACCCAGCACCCAGAGTACTGAGCACCCAGCACCCTGAGTACTGAGCACTGAGCACCCCGAGTACTGAGCACCCAGCACCCCGAGCACTGAGCACCCAGCACCCTGAGCACTGAGCACCCTGAGCACTGAGCACCCTGAGCACTGAGCACTGAGCACCCAGCACCCTGAGTACTGAGCACCCAACACTCTGAGCACTGAGCACCCAGCACGCTGAGTACTGAGCACTGAGCACACAGCACCCTGAGTACTGAGAACAGATCACCCTGAGTACTGAGCACCCAGCACCCTGAGTACTGAGGGCCCAGCACCAAGAGTACTGAGCACCCAGCACCCTGAGCACTGAGCACCCAGCACCCCGAGAATGAGCACCCAGCACCCTGAATACTGAGAACCGAGCACCCTGATTACTGAGCACGCAGCACCCTGAGTACTGAGCCACCAGCACCCTGAGTACTGAGCACCCAGCACCCCGAGCACTGAGCACCCAGCACCCCGAGAATGAGCACCCAGCACCCTGAGTACTGAGCACCCAGCACCCTGAGTACTGAGCACTCAGCACCCTGAGTACTGAGCACCGAGCACCCCGAGCACTGAGCACCCAGCACCCTGAGCACTGAGCACCCGGAGGACTGAGCACCCAGCACCCTGGGCACTGAGCACCGATCACCCTGAGCACTGAGCACCCAGCACCCCGAGCACTGAGCACCCAGCACCCTGAGCACTGAGCACCCAGCACCCCGAGTACTGAGCACCCAGCACCCCGAGCACTGAGCACCGAGCACCCCGAGCACTGAGCACCCAGCACCCTGAGTACTGAGCACCCAGGACCCCGAGCACTGAGCACCCAGCACCCTGAGTACTGAGCACCCTGAGTAATGAGCACTGAGCACCGAGCACCCTGAGTACTGAGCACCCTGAGGACTGAGCACCCAGCACCCTGAGCACTGAGCACCCAGCACCCTGAGTACTGAGCACTGATCACCCTGAGCACTGAGCACCCAGCACCCCGAGCACTGAGCACCCAGAACCCTGAGTACTGAGCACCCAGCACCCTGAGCACTGAGCACCCAGCACCCTGAGTACTGAACACCCAGCAACCTGAGCACTGAGCACTGAGCACCCAGCACCCTGAGCACTGAGCACTGAGCACCCAGCACCCCGAACACTGAGCACCCAGCACCCTGAGCACCCTGCACCCCGAGCACTGAGCACCCAGCACCCTGAGCACTGAGCACCCAGCACCCCTAGCACTGAGCACCCAGCACCCTGAGCACCCAGCACCCTGAGAACTGAGCACCCTGAGCACTGAGCACCCTGAGCACTGAGCACTGAGCACCCAGCACCCTGAGTACTGAGCACCCAACACTCTGAGCACTGAGCACCCAGCAAGCTGAGTACTGAGCACTGAGCACACAGCACCCTGAGTACTGAGCAACCAGCACCTCGAGCACTGAGCACCCAGCGCCCCGAGCAATGAGCACCCAGCACCCCGAGCACTGAGCACTGAGCAGACTGAGCACTGAGTACCCAGCACCCCGAGTACTGAGCACTGAGCACCCAGAGTACTGAGCACCCAGCACCCCGAGTACTGAGCACTGAGCACCCTGAGCACTGAGCACCCAGCACCCTGAGCACTGAGAACCCTGAGTACTGAGCACCGAGCACCCTGAGTAATGAGCACCCAGCACCCTGAGCACTGAGCACGGAGCACCCCGAGGACTGAGCACCCAGCACCCTGAGCACTGAGCACCCAGCACCTTGAGTACTGAGCACCGTGCACCCCGAGCACTGAGCACCCAGCACCCTGAGTACTGAGCACCCAGCACCCTGAGTACTGAGCACCCAGCACCTTGAGCACTGAGCACCCAGCACCCCGAGCACTGAGCACCCAGCACCCCGAGCACTGAGCACCCAGCAGCCTGAGTACTGAGCACCCAACACCCAGAGTCCTGAGCACCCAGCACCCTGAGCACTGAGTACCCAGCACCCTGAGTACTGAGCACCCAGCACCCTGAGTACTGAGCACCCAGCACCCTGAGCACTGAGCACCCAACACCCTGAGCACTGAGCACTGAGCACCCAGCACCCCGAACACTGAGCACCCAGCACCCCGAGCACTGAGCACCCAGCACCCTGAGCACTGAGCACCCAGCACCCTGAGCACTGAGCACCCAGCACCCTGAGTACTGAGCACCCAGCACCATGAGTACTGACCACCCAGCACCCTGAGTACTGAGCACTCAGCACCCTGAGTACTGAGCACCGAGCACCCCGAGCACTGAGCACCCAGCACGCTGAGCACTGAGCACCCTGAGGACTGAGTACCCAGCACCCTGAGCACTGAGCACCCAGCACCCTGAGTACTGAGCACCCAACAACCTGAGTACTGAGAACAGATCACCCTGAGTACTGAGCACCCAGCACCCTGAGTACTGAGGGCCCAGCACCAAGAGTACTGAGCACCCAGCACCCTGAGCACTGAGCACCCAGCACCCCGAGAATGAGCACCCAGCACCCTGAATACTGAGAACCGAGCACCCTGATTACTGAGCACGCAGCACCCTGAGTACTGAGCCACCAGCACCCTGAGTACTGAGCACCCAGCACCCCGAGCACTGAGCACCCAGCACCCCGAGAATGAGCACCCAGCACCCTGAGTACTGAGCACCCAGCACCCTGAGTACTGAGCACTCAGCACCCTGAGTACTGAGCACCGAGCACCCCGAGCACTGAGCACCCAGCACCCTGAGCACTGAGCACCCGGAGGACTGAGCACCCAGCACCCTGGGCACTGAGCACCGATCACCCTGAGCACTGAGCACCCAGCACCCCGAGCACTGAGCACCCAGCACCCTGAGCACTGAGCACCCAGCACCCCGAGTACTGAGCACCCAGCACCCCGAGCACTGAGCACCGAGCACCCCGAGCACTGAGCACCCAGCACCCTGAGTACTGAGCACCCAGGACCCCGAGCACTGAGCACCCAGCACCCTGAGTACTGAGCACCCTGAGTACTGAGCACTGAGCACCGAGCACCCTGTGTACTGAGCACCCTGAGGACTGAGCACCCAGCACCCTGAGCACTGAGCACCCAGCACCCTGAGTACTGAGCACTGATCACCCTGAGCACTGAGCACCCAGCACCCCGAGCACTGAGCACCCAGAACCCTGAGTACTGAGCACCCAGCACCCTGAGCACTGAGCACCCAGCACCCTGAGTACTGAACACCCAGCAACCTGAGCACTGAGCACTGAGCACCCAGCACCCTGAGCACTGAGCACTGAGCACCCAGCACCCCGAACACTGAGCACCCAGCACCCTGAGCACCCTGCACCCCGAGCACTGAGCACCCAGCACCCTGAGCACTGAGCACCCAGCACCCCTAGCACTGAGCACCCAGCACCCTGAGCACCCAGCACCCTGAGCACTGAGCACCCTGAGCACTGAGCACCCTGAGCACTGAGCACTGAGCACCCAGCACCCTGAGTACTGAGCACCCAACACTCTGAGCACTGAGCACCCAGCAAGCTGAGTACTGAGCACTGAGCACACAGCACCCTGAGTACTGAGCAACCAGCACCTCGAGCACTGAGCACCCAGCGCCCCGAGCAATGAGCACCCAGCACCCCGAGCACTGAGCACTGAGCAGACTGAGCACTGAGTACCCAGCACCCCGAGTACTGAGCACTGAGCACCCAGAGTACTGAGCACCCAGCACCCCGAGTACTGAGCACTGAGCACCCTGAGCACTGAGCACCCAGCACCCTGAGCACTGAGAACCCTGAGTACTGAGCACCGAGCACCCTGAGTAATGAGCACCCAGCACCCTGAGCACTGAGCACGGAGCACCCCGAGGACTGAGCACCCAGCACCCTGAGCACTGAGCACCCAGCACCTTGAGTACTGAGCACCGTGCACCCCGAGCACTGAGCACCCAGCACCCTGAGTACTGAGCACCCAGCACCCTGAGTACTGAGCACCCAGCACCTTGAGCACTGAGCACCCAGCACCCCGAGCACTGAGCACCCAGCACCCCGAGCACTGAGCACCCAGCAGCCTGAGTACTGAGCACCCAACACCCAGAGTCCTGAGCACCCAGCACCCTGAGCACTGAGCACCCAGCACCCTGAGTACTGAGCACCCAGCACCCTGAGTACTGAGCACCCAGCACCCTGAGCACTGAGCACCCAACACCCTGAGCACTGAGCACTGAGCACCCAGCACCCCGAACACTGAGCACCCAGCACCCTGAGCACTGAGCACCCAGCACCCTGAGCACTGAGCACCCAGCACCCTGAGCACTGAGCACCCAGCCCCCTGAGTACTGAGCACCCAGCACCATGAGTACTGACCACCCAGCACCCTGAGTACTGAGCACTCAGCACCCTGAGTACTGAGCACCGAGCACCCCGAGCACTGAGCACCCAGCACGCTGAGCACTGAGCACCCTGAGGACTGAGTACCCAGCACCCTGAGCACTGAGCACCCAGCACCCTGAGTACTGAGCACCGATCACCCTGAGCACTGAGCACCCAGCACCCCGAGCACTGAGCAGCCAGCACCCTGAGTACTGAGCACCCTGAGTACTGAGCACCGATCACCCTGAGCACTGAGCACCCAGCACCCTGAGTACTGAGCACCCAGCACCAGGAGCACTGAGCACCAAGCACCCTGAGCACTGAGCACCCAGCACCCTGAGTACTGAGCACCCAGCACTCTGAGTACTTAGTACCCAGTACCCTGAGCACTGAGCACCCAGCACCCTGAGTACTGAGCACCGAGCACCCTGAGTACTGAGCACCCAGCACCCTTAGTACTGAGCACCCAGCACCCTGAGCACTGAGCACCCAGCACCCTGAGTACTGAGCACTGATCACCCTGAGCACTGAGCACCCAGCACCCCGAGCACTGAGCACCCAGAACCCTGAGTACTGAGCACCCAGCACCCTGAGCACTGAGCACCCAGCACCCTGAGTACTGAACACCCAGCACCCTGAGCACTGAGCACTGAGCACCCAGCACCCTGAGCACTGAGCACTGAGCACCCAGCACCCCGAGCACTGAGTACCCAGCACCCTGAGCACTGAGCACCCAGCACCCTGAGTACTGAGCACCGATCACCCTGAGCACTGAGCACCCAGGACCCCGAGAACTGAGCACCCAGCACCCTGAGTACAGAGCACCCAGCACCCCGAGTACTGAGCACCCAGCACCCCGAGCACTGAGCAGCCAGCACCCTGAGTAGTGAGCACCCTGAGTACTGAGCACCGATCACCCTGAGCACTGAGCACCCAGCACCCTGAGTACTGAGCACCCAGCACCAGGAGCACTGAGCAACAAGCACCCTGAGCACTGAGCACCCAGCACCCTGAGTACTGAGCACCCAGCACCCTGAGTACTGAGTACCCAGCACCCCGAGAATGAGCACCCAGCACCCTGAGTACTGAGCACCCAGCACCCTGAGTACTGAGCACTAAGCACCCAGAGCACTGAGCACCCAGAACCCCGAGCACGGAGCACCCAGGACCCCAAGCACTGAGTACTGAGCACCCAGCACCCTGAGTACTGAGCACCCAACACCCTGAGTACTGAGCACCGAGCTCCCCGAGCACTGAGCACCATGAGTACTGAGCACCCAGCACCCCGATCACTGAGCACCCCGCACCTTGAGCACTGATCACCCAGCACGCCGAGCACTGAGCACCCAGCACCCTGTGTACTTAGCACTGAGCACACTGAGTACTAAGCACCCAGCACCCTGAGTACTGAGTACCCAGGACCCTGAGCACTGAGCACCGAGCACCCCGAGCACTGAGCACCCAGCACCCTGAGCACTCAGCACCCAGCACCCCGAGCACTGAGCACCCAGCACCCTGAGCCCAGAGCACCCAGCACCCTGAGCACGGAGCACCCCGAGGACTGAGCACCCAGCACCCTGAGCACTGAGCACCCAGCACCTTGAGTACTGAGCACCGAGCACCTCGAGCACTAAGCACCCAGCATCCTGAGTACTGAGCACCCAGCACCCTGAGCACTGAGCACCCAGCACCGTGAGCAATGAGCACCCAGCACCCCGAGCACGGAGCACCCAGCACCCTGAGTACTGAGCACCCAACACCCAGAGTACTGAGCACCCAGCACCCTGAGCACTGAGCACCCAGCACCCTGAGTACTGAGCACCCAGCACCCTGAGTACTGAACACCCAGCACCCTGAGCACTGAGCACTGAGCACCCTGAGCACTGAGTACTGAGCACTGAGCACCCTGAGCACTGAGCACCCAGCACCCCGAGTACTGAGCACCCAGCACCCCGAGCACTGAGCACCCAGCGCCCCGAGCACTGAGCACCCAGCACCCGGAGCACTGAGCACCCAGCACCCCGAGCACTGAGCACCCAGCGCCCCGAGCACTGAGCACCCAGCACCCCGAGCACTGAGCACTGAGCACCCTGAGCACTGAGCACCCAGCACCCTGAGCACTGAGCACTGAGCACCCAGCACCCCGAGCACTGAGCACCCAGCACCCTGAGCACCCTGCACCCCGAGCACTGAGCACCCAGCACCCCGAGCACTGAGCACCCAGCACCCCGAGCACTGAGCACCCAGCACCCTGAGCACCCAGCACCCTGAGCACTGAGCACCCTGAGCACTGAGCACCCTGAGCACTGAGCACTGAGCACCCAGCACCCTGAGTACTGAGCACCCAACACTCTGAGCACTGAGCACCCAGCACGCTGAGTACTGAGCACTGAGCACACAGCACCCTGAGTACTGAGCAACCAGCACCTCGAGCACTGAGCACCCAGCGCCCCGAGCACTGAGCACCCAGCACCCCGAGCACTGAGCACTGAGCAGACTGAGCACTGAGTACCCAGCACCCCGAGTACTGAGCACTGAGCACCCACAGTACTGAGCACCCAGCACCCCGAGTACTGAGCACTGAGCACCCTGAGTACTGAGCACCCAGCACCCTGAGCACTGAGAACCCTGAGTACTGAGCACCGAGCACCCTGAGTAATGAGCACCCAGCACCCTGAGCACTGAGCACGGAGCACCCCGAGGACTGAGCACCCAGCACCCTGAGCACTGAGCACCCAGCACCTTGAGTACTGAGCACCGAGCACCCCGAGCACTGAGCACCCAGCACCCTGAGTACTGAGCACCCAGCACCCTGAGTACTGAGCACCCAGCACCCTGAGTACTGAGCACCCAACACCCTGAGTACTGAGCACCGAGCTCCCCGAGCACTGAGCACCATGTGTACTGAGCACCCAGCACCCCGATCACTGAGCACCCAGCACCCTGAGCACTGATCACCCAGCACCCTGAGCACTGAGTACCCAGCACCCTGAGTACTGAGCACTGAGCAACCAGCACGCCGAGCACTGAGCACCCAGCACCCTGTGTACTTAGCACTGAGCACACTGAGTACTAAGCACTCAGCACCCTGAGTACTGAGTACCCAGGACCCTGAGCACTGAGCACCGAACACCCCGAGCACTGAGCACCCAGCACCCTGAGCACTCAGCACCCAGCACCCCGAGCACTGAGCACCCAGCACCCTGAGCCCAGAGCACCCAGCACCCTGAGCACGGAGCACCCCGAGGACTGAGCACCCAGCACCCTGAGCACTGAGCACCCAGCACCTTGAGTACTGAGCACCGAGCACCTCGAGCACTAAGCACCCAGCACCCTGAGTACTGAGCACCCAGCACCCTGAGCACTGAGCACCCAGCACCGTGAGCAATGAGCACCCAGCACCCCGAGCACGGAGCACCCAGCACCCTGAGTACTGAGCACCCAACACCCAGAGTACTGAGCACCCAGCACCCTGAGCACTGAGCACCCAGCACCCTGAGTACTGAGCACCCAGCACCCTGAGTACTGAACACCCAGCACCCTGAGCACTGAGCACTGAGCACCCTGAGCACTGAGTACTGAGCACTGAGCACCCTGAGCACTGAGCACCCAGCACCCCGAGTACTGAGCACCCAGCACCCCGAGCACTGAGCACCCAGCGCCCCGAGCACTGAGCACCCAGCACCCGGAGCACTGAGCACCCAGCACCCCGAGCACTGAGCACCCTGCGCCCCGAGCACTGAGCACCCAGCACCCCGAGCACTGAGCACTGAGCACCCTGAGCACTGAGCACCCAGCACCCCGAGTACTGAGCACCCTGAGTACTGAGCACCAAGCACTCCGAGTACTGAGCACTGAGCACCCTGAGTACTGAGCACCCAGCACCCTGAGCACTGAGCACCCAGCACCCTGAGTACTGAGCACTGAGAACCCTGAGTACTGAGCACCGAGCATCCTGAGTACTGAGCACCCAGCACCCTGATCACTGAGCACGGAGCACCCCGAGGACTGAGCACCCAGCACCCTGAGCACTGAGCACCCAGCACCTTGAGCACTGAGCACCCAGCACCCTGAGCACTGAGCACGCAGCACCCCGAGCACTGAGCACCCAGCACCCTGAGTACTGAGCACAGAGCACCCTGAGCACTGAGCACCCAGCACCCTGAGTACTGAGCACCCAGCACCCTGAGTACTGAGCAACCAGCACCCTGAGCACTGAGCACTGAGCACCCAGCACCCTGAGCACTGAGCACTGAGCACCCAGCACCACAGCCCTGAGCACCCAGCACCCCGAGCACTGAGCACCCAGCACCCTGAGCACTGAACACCCAGCACCATGAGCATTGAGCACCCAGCACCCTGAGTACTGAGCACCCAACACCCAGAGTCCTGAGCACCCAGCACCCTGAGCACTGAGCACCCAGCACCCTGAGTACTGAGCACCCAGCACCCTGAGTACTGAGCACCCAGCACCCTGAGCACTGAGCACTGAGCACCCAACACCCTGATCACTGAGCACTGAGCACCCAGCACCCCGAGCACTGAGCACCCAGCACCCCGAGCACTCAGCACCCAGCACCCTGAGCACTGAGCACTGAGCACCCAGCACCCTGCGCACTGAGCACCCAGCCCCCTGAGTACTGAGCACCCAGCACCATGAGTACTGACCACCCAGCACCCTGAATACTGAGCACTCAGCACCCTGAGTACTGAGCACCGAGCACCCCGAGCACTGAGCACCCAGCACCCTGAGCAGTGAGCACCCTGAGGACTGAGTACCCAGCACCCTGAGCACTGAGCACCCAGCACCCTGAGTACTGAGCACCGATCTCCCTGAGCACTGAGCATCCAGGACCCCGAGAACTGAGCACCCAGCACCCTGAGTACAGAGCACCCAGCACCCCGAGTACTGAGCACCCAGCACCCCGAGCACTGAGCAGCCAGCACCCTGAATACTGAGCACCCTGAGTACTGAGCACCGATCACCCTGAGCACTGAGCACCCAGCACCCTGAGTACTGAGCACCCAGCACCAGGAGCACTGAGCACCAAGCACCCTGAGCACTGAGCACCCAGCACCCTGAGTACTGAGCACCCAGCACCCTGAGTACTGAGTACCCAGCACCCTGAGCACTGAGCACCCAGCACCCTGAGTACTGAGCACCGAGCACCCTGAGTACTGAGCACCCAGCACCCTTAGTACTGAGCACCCAGCACCCTGAGCACTGAGCACCCAGCACCCTGAGTACTGAGCACCCAGCACCACCCTCAGTACTGAGCACCCAGCACCCCGAGCACTGAGCACCCAGAACCCTGAGCACTGAGCACCCAGCACCCCGAGTACTGAGCACCCAGCACCCCGAGCACTGAGCACCGAGCACCCCGAGCACTGAGCACCCAGCACCCTGAGTACTGAGCACCCAGCACCCTGAGTACTGAGCACTGAGCACCCCGAGTACTGAGCACCCATCACCCCGAGCACTGACCACCCAGCAACCTGAGTACTGAGAACAGATCACCCTGAGTACTGAGCACCCAGCACCCTGAGTACTGAGCCCCCAGCACCAAGAGTACTGAGCACCCAGCACCCTGAGCACTGAGCACCCAGCATCCCGAGAATGAGCACCCAGCACCCTGAATACTGAGAACCGAGCACCCTGATTACTGAGCACCCAGCACCCTGAGTACTGAGCCCCCAGCACCCTGAGTACTGAGCACCCAGCACCCCGAGCACTGAGCACCCAGCACCCCGAGAATGAGCACCCAGCACCCTGAGTACTGAGCACCCAGCACGGTGAGTACTGAGCACTAAGCACCCAGAGCACTGAGCACCCAGCACCCCGAGCACGGAGCACCCAGGATCCCGAGCACTGAGTACTGAGCACCCAGCACCCTGAGTACTGAGCACCGAGCTCCCCGAGCACTGAGCACCCTGAGTACTGAGCACCCAGCACCCCGATCACTGAGCACCCAGCACCCTGAGCACTGATCACCCAGCACCCTGAGCACTGAGCACCCAGCACCCCGAGCACTGAGTACCCAGCACCCTGAGTACTGAGCACTGAGCAACCAGCACCCCGAGCACTGAGCACCCAGCACCCTGTGTACTTAGCACTGAGCACCCTGAGTACTAAGCACCCAGCACCCTGAGTACTGAGTACCCAGGACCCTGAGCACTGAGCACCGAGCACCCCGAGCACTGAGCACCCAGCACCCTGAGCACTCAGCACCCAGCACCCCGATCACTGAGCACCCAGCACCCTGAGCGCTGAGCACCCAGCACCCTGAGCACGGAGCACCCCGAGGACTGAGCACCCAGCACCCTGAGCACTGAGCACCCAGCACCTTGAGTACTGAGCACCGAGCACCTCGAGCACTAAGCACCCAGCACCCTGAGTACTGAGCACCCAGCACCCTGAGCACTGAGCACCCAGCACCGTGAGCAATGAGCACCCAGCACCCCGAGCACGGAGCACCCAGCACCCTGAGTACTGAGCACCCAACACCCAGAGTACTGAGCACCCAGCACCCTGAGCACTGAGCACCCAGCACCCTGAGTACTGAGCACCCAGCACCCTGAGTACTGAACACCCAGCACCCTGAGCACTGAGCACTGAGCACCCTGAGCACTGAGTACTGAGCACTGAGCACCCTGAGCACTGAGCACCCAGCACCCCGAGTACTGAGCACCCAGCACCCTGAGCACTGAGCACCCAGCACCCTGAGTACTGAGCACTGAGAACCCTGAGTACTGAGCACCGAGCACCCTGAGTACTGAGCACCCAGCACCCTGATCACTGAGCACGGAGCACCCCGAGGACTGAGCACCCAGCACCCTGAGCACTGAGCACCCAGCACCTTGAGTACTGAGCACCGAGCACCCCGAGCACTGAGCACCCAGCACCCTGAGTACTGAGCACCCAGCACCCTGAGTACTGAGCAACCAGCACCCTGAGCACTGAGCACTGAGCACCCAGCACCCTGAGCACTGAGCACTGAGCACCCAGCACCACAGCCCTGAGCACCCAGCACCCCGAGCACTGAGCACCCAGCATCCTGAGCACTGAGCACCCAGCACCATGAGCATTGAGCACCCAGCACCCTGAGTACTGAGCACCCAGCACCCTGAGTACTGAGCACCCAGCACCCTGAGTACTGAGCACTCAGCACCCTGAGTACTGAGCACCGAGCACCCCGAGCACTGAGCACCCCGCACCCTGAGCACTGAGCACCCGGATTACTGAGCACCCAGCACCCTGAGCACTGAGCACCGATCACCCTGAGCACTGAGCACCCAGCACCCCGAGCACTGAGCACCCAGCACCCTGAGTACTGAGCACCCAGCACCCCGAGTACTGAGCACCCAGCACCCTGAGTACTGAGCACCCAGCACCCCGAGCACTGAGCACCCAGCACCCTGAGAACGGAGCACCCTGAGTACTGAGCACTGAGCACCGAGCACCCTGAGTACTGAGCACCCTGAGGACTGAGCACCCAGCACCCTGAGCACTGAGCACCCAGCACCCTGAGTACTGAGCACTGATCACCCTGAGCACTGAGCACCCAGCACCCCGAGCACTGAGCACCCAGAACCCTGAGTACTGAGCACCCAGCACCCTGAGCACTGAGCACCGAGCACCCTGAGTACTGAACACCCAGCACCCTGAGCACTGAGCACTGAGCACCCAGAACCCTGAGCACTGAGCACTGAGCACCCAGCACCCCGAGCACTGAGCACCCAGCACCCTGAGCACCCAGCACCCTGAGCACTGAGCACACTGAGCACTGAGCACCCTGAGCACTGAGCACTGAGCACCCAGCACCTTGAGTACTGAGCACCCATCACGCTGTGTACTGAGCACTGAGCACACAGCACCCTGAGTATTGAGCACCCAGCACCCCGAGCACTGAGCACCAAGCGCCCCGAGAACTGAGCACCCAGCACCCCGAGCACTGAGCACTGAGCACACTGAGCACTGAGCAGCCAGCACCCCGAGTACTGAGCACTGAGCACCTTAGTACTGAGCACCCAGCACCCCGAGTACTGAGCACTGAGCACCCTGAGTACTGAACACCCAGCACCCTGAGCACTGAGAACCCTGAGTACTGAGCACCGAGCACCCTGAGAACTGAGCACCCAGCACCCTGAGCACTGAGCACCCAGCACCCTGAGTACTGAGCACCCTGAGTACTGAGCACTGAGCACCGAGCACCCTGAGTACTGAGCACCCTGAGGACTGAGCACCCAGCACCCTGAGCACTGAGCAACCAGCACCCTGAGTACTGAGCACTGATCACACTGAGCACTGAGCACCCAGCACCCCGAGCACTGAGCACCCAGAACCCTGAGTACTGAGCACCCAGCACCCTGAGCACTGAGCACCGAGCACCCTGAGTACTGAACACCCAGCACCCTGAGCACTGAGCACTGAGCACCCAGCACCCTGAGCACTGAGCACTGAGCACCCAGCACCCCGAGCACTGAGCACCCAGCACCCTGAGCACCCAGCACCCTGAGCACTGAGCACCCTGAGCACTGAGCACCCTGAGCACTGAGCACTGAGCACCCAGCACCCTGAGGACTGAGCACCCAACACTCTGAGCACTGAGCACCCAGCACGCTGAGTACTGAGCACTGAGCACACAGCACCCTTAGTACTGAGCACCCAGCACCCCGAGCACTGAGGACCCAGCGCCCCGAGAACTGAACACCCAGCACCCTGAGCACTGAGAACCCTGAGTACTGAGCACCGAGCACCCTGAATACTGAGCACCCAGCACCCTGAGCACTGAGCACGGAGCATCCCGTGGACTGAGCACCCAGCACCCTGAGCACTGAGCACCCAGCACCTTGAGTACTGAGCACCGAGCACCCCGAGCACTGAGCACCCAGCACCCTGAATACTGAGCACCCAGCACCCTGAGCACTGAGCACCCAGCACCCCGAGCACTGAGCACCCAGCACCCCGAGCACTGAGCACCCAGCACCCTGAGTACTGAGCACCCAACACCCAGAGTACTGAGCACCCAGCACCCTGAGCACTGAGCACCCAGCACCCTGAGTACTGAGCACCCAGCACCCTGAGTACTGAGCACCCAGCACCCTGAGCACTGAGCACTGAGCACCCAACACCCTGAGCACTGAGCACTGAGCACCCAGTACCCCGAGCACTGAGCACCCAGCACCCCGAGCACTGAGCACCCAGCACGCTGAGCACTGAGCACCCAGCAACCTGAGCACTGAGCACTCAGCCCCCTGAGTACTGAGCACCCAGAACCATGAGTACTGAGCACCCAGCACCCTGAGTACTGAGCACTCAGCACCCTGAGTACTGAGCACCGAGCACCCCGAGCACTGAGCACCCAGCACCCTGAGCACTGAGCACCCTGAGGACTGAGTAACCAGCACCCTGAGCACTGAGCACCCAGCACCCTGAGTACTGAGCACCGATCACCCTGAGCACTGAGCACCCAGGACCCCGAGCACTGAGCACCCAGCACCCTGAGTACAGAGCACCCAGCACCCTGAGTACTGAGCACCCAGAGTACTGAGCACCGATCACCCTGAGCACTGAGCACCCAGCACCCTGAGTACTGAGCACCCAGCACACTGAGCACTGAGCACCCAGGACCCTGAGTACTGAGCACCCAGCACCACCCTCAGCACTGAGCACCCAGCACCCCGAGCACAGAGCACCCAGCACCCTGAGCACTGAGCACCCAGCACCCCGAGTACTGAGCACCCAGCACCCCGAGTACTGAGCACCGAGCAACCCGAGCACTGAGCATCCAGCACCCTGAGTACTGAGCACGCAGCACCCCGAGCACAGAGCACCCAGCAACCTGAGTACTGAGAACAGATCACCCTGAGTACTGAGCACCAAGCACCCTGAGTACTGAGCCCCCAGCACCCTGAGTACTGAGCACCCAGCACCCCGAGCACTGAGCACCCAGCACCCTTAGAATGAGCACCCAGCACCCTGAGTACTGAGAACCGAGCACCCTGAGTACTGAGCACCCAGCACCCTGAGTACTGAGCCTCCAGCACCCTGAGTACTGAGCACCCAGCACCCCGAGCACTGAGCACCCAGCACCCCGAGAATGAGCACCCAGCACCCTGAGTACTGAGCACCCAGCACCCTGAGTACTGAGCACTAAGCACCCAGAGCACTGAGCACCCAGCACCCCGAGCACGGAGCACCCAGGACACTGAGCACTGAGTACTGAGCACCCAGCACCCTGAGTACTGAGCACCGAGCTCCCCGAGCACTGAGCACCCTGAGTACTGAGCACCCAGCACCCCGATCACTGAGCACCCAGCACCCTGAGCACTGATCACCCAGCACCCTGAGCACTGAGCACCCAGCACCCTGAGTACTGAGCACCCAGCACGCTGAGTACTGAGCACCCAGCACCCCGAGCACTGAGCACCCAGCACCCTGTGTACTGAGCACTGAGCACCCTGAGTACTAAGCACCCAGCACCCTGAGTACTGAGCACCCAGGACCCTGAGCACTGAGCACCGAGCACCCCGAGCACTGAGCACCCAGCACCCTGAGCACTCAGCACCCAGCACCCCAAGCACTGAGCACCCAGCACCCTGAGTACTGAGCACCCAATACCCAGAGTACTGAGCACCCAGCACCCTGAGCACTGATCACCCAGCACTCTGAGTACTGAGCACCCAGCACCCTGAGTACTGAGCACCCAGCACCCTGAGCACTGAGCACTGAGCACACAACACCCTGAGCACTGAGCACTGAGCACCCAGCACCCCGAGCACTGAGCACCCAGCACCCCGAGCACTGAGCACCCAGCACCCTGAGCACTGAGCACCCAGCACCCTGAGCACTGAGCACTCAGCACCCTGAGTACTGAGCACCGAGCACCCCGAGCACTGAGCACCCAGCACCCTGAGCACTGAGCACCCTGAGGACTGAGTACCCTGCACCCTGAGCACTGAGAACCCAGCACCCTGAGTACTGAGCACCGATCACCCTGAGCACTGAGCACCCAGCACTCTGAGTACTGAGCACCCAGCACCCTGAGCACTGAGCACCCAGGAACCTGAGTACTGAGCACCCAGCACCACCCTCAGCACTGAGCACCCAGCACCCCGAGCACTGAGCACCCAGCACCCTGAGCACTGAGCACCCAGCACCCCGAGTACTGAGCACCCAGCACCCCAAGTACTGAGCACCGAGCACCCCGAGCACTGAGCACCCAGCACCCTGAGTACTGAGCACCCAGCATCCCGAGCACTGAGCACCCAGCAGCCTGAGTACTGAGAACAGATCACCCTGAGTACTGAGCACCGAGCACCCTGAGTACTGAGCCCCCAGCACCCTGAGTACTGAGCACCCAGCACCCCGAGCACTGAGCACCCAGCACCCCGAGATTGAGCACCCAGCACCCTGAGTACTGAGAACCGAGCACCCTGAGTACTGAGCACCCAGCACCCTGAGTACTGAGCCTCCAGCTCCCTGAGTACTGAGCACCCAGCACCCCGAGCACTGAGCACCCAGCACCCCGAGAATGAGCACCCAGCACCCTGAGTACTGAGCACCCAGCACCCTGAGTACTGAGCACTAAGCACCCAGAGCACTGAGCACCCAGCACCCCGAGCACGGAGCACCCAGGACCCCGAGCTCTGAGTACTGAGCACCCAGCACCCTGAGTACTGAGCACCGAGCTCCCCGAGCATTGAGCACCCTGAGTACTGAGCACCCAGCACCCCGATCACTGAGCACCCAGCACCCTGAGCACTGATCACGCAGCACCCTGAGCACTGAGCACCCAGCACCCTGAGTACTGAGCACCCAGCACACTGAGTACTGAGAACCCAGCACCCCGAGCACTGAGCACCCAGCACCCTGTGTACTGAGCACTGAGCACCCTGAGTACTAAGCACCCAGCACCCTGAGTACTGAGCACCCAGGACCCTGAGCACTGAGCACCGAGCACCCCGAGCACTGAGCACCCAGCACCCTGAGCACTCAGCACCCAGCACCCCAAGCACTGAGCACCCAGCACCCTGAGCACTGAGCACCCAGCACCCTGAGCACGGAGCACCCTGAGTACTGAGCACCGATCACCCTGAGCACTGAGCACCCAGCACCCTGAGTACTGAGCACCCAGCACCCTGAGTACTGAGCACCCAGGACCCTGAGCACTGAGCACCGAGCACCCCGAGCACTGAGCACCCAGCACCCTGAGCACTCAGCACCCAGCACCCCAAGCACTGAGCACCCAGCACCCTGAGTACTGAGCACCCAACACCCAGAGCACTGAGCACCCAGCACCCTGAGCACTGAGCACCCAGCACCCTGAGTACTGAGCACCCAGCACCCCGAGCACTGAGCACCCGGCACCCTGAGCACTCAGCACCCAGCACCCCAAGCACTGAGCACCCAGCACCCTGAGTACTGAGCACCCAACACCCAGAGTACTGAGCACCCAGCACCCTGAGCACTGAGCACCCAGCACCCTGAGTACTGAGCACCCAGCACCCTGAATATTGAGCATCCAGCACCCTGAGCACTGAGCACTGAGCACCCAACACCCTGAGCACTGAGCACGCAGCACCCCGAGCACTGAGCACCCAGCACCCTGAGCACTGAGCACCCAGGACGTTGAGTACTGAGCACCCAGCACCATCCTCAGCACTGAGCACCCAGCACCCCGAGCACTGAGCACCCAGCACCCTGAGCACTGAGCACCCAGCACCCCGAGTACTGAGCACCCAGTACCCCGAGTACTGAGCACCGAGCACCCCGAGCACTGAGCACCCAGCACCCTGAGTACTGAGCACCCAGCACCCCGTGCACTGAGCACCCAGCAACCTGAGTACTGAGAACAGATCACCCTGAGTACTGAGCACCGAGCACCCTGAGTACTGAGCCCCCAGCACCCTGAGTACTGAGCACCCAGCACCCCGAGCACTGAGCACCCAGCACCCCGAGAATGAGCACCCAGCACCCTGAGTACTGAGAACCGAGCACCCTGAGTACTGAGCACCCAGCACCCTGAGTACTGAGCCTCCAGCTCCCTGAGTACTGAGCACCCAGCACCCTGAGCACTGAGCACCCAGCACCCCGAGAATGAGCACCCAGCACCCTGAGTACTGAGCACCCAGCACCCTGAGTACTGAGCACTAAGCACCCAGAGCACTGAGCACCCAGCACCCCGAGCACGGAGCACCCAGGACCCCGAGCTCTGAGTACTGAGCACCCAGCACCCTGAGTACTGAGCACCGAGCTCCCCGAGCATTGAGCACCCTGAGTACTGAGCACCCAGCACCCCGATCACTGAGCACCCAGCACCCTGAGCACTGATCACCCAGCACCCTGAGCACTGAGCACCCAGCACCCTGAGTACTGAGCACCCAGCACCCCGAGCACTGAGCACCCAGCACCCTGTGTACTGAGCACTGAGCACCCTGAGTACTAAGCACCCAGCACCCTGAGTACTGAGCACCCAGGACCCTGAGCACTGAGCACCGAGCACCCCGAGCACTGAGCACCCAGCACCCTGAGCACTCAGCACCCAGCACCCCAAGCACTGAGCACCCAGCACCCTGAGCACTGAGCACCCAGCACCCTGAGCACGGAGCACCCTGAGTACTGAGCACCGATCACCCCGAGCACTGAGCACCCAGCACCCTGAGTACTGAGCACCCAGCACCCTGAGTACTGAGCACCCAGGACCCTGAGCACTGAGCACCGAGCACCCCGAGCACTGAGCACCCAGCACCCTGAGCACTCAGCACCCAGCACCCCAAGCACTGAGCACCCAGCACCCTGAGTACTGAGCACCCAACACCCAGAGTACTGAGCACCCAGCACCCTGAGCACTGAGCACCCAGCACCCTGAGTACTGAGCACCCAGCACCCTGAGTACTGAGCACCCAGCACCCTGAGCACTGAGCACTGAGCACCCAACACCCTGAGCACTGAGCACTGAGCACCCAGCACCCCGAGCACTGAGCACCCAGCACCCCGTGCACTGAGCACCCAGCACCCTGAGCACTGAGCACCCAGCACCCTGAGCACTGAGCACCCAACCCCCTGAGTACTGAGCACCCAGAACCATGAGTACTGAGCACCGAGCACCCTGAGTACTGAGCACTCAGCACCCTGAGTACTGAGCACCGAGCACCCCGAGCACTGAGCACCCAGCACCCTGAGCACTGAGCACCCTGAGGACTGAGTACCCAGCACCCTGAGCACTGAGCACCCAGCACCCTGAGTACTGAGCACCGATCACCCTGAGCACTGAGCATCCAGCACTCTGAGTACTGAGCACCCAGCACCCTGAGCACTGAGCACCCAGGACCCTGAGTACTGAGCACCCAGCACCACCCTCAGCACTGAGCACCCAGCACCCCGAGCACTGAGCACCCAGCACCCTGAGCACTGAGCACCCAGCACCCCGAGTACTGAGCACCCAGCACCCCGAGTACTGAGCACCGAGCACCCCGAGCACTGAGCATCCAGCACCCTGAGTACTGAGCACCCAGCACCCCGAGCACTGAGCACCCAGCAACCTGAGTACTGAGAACAGATCACCCTGAGTACTGAGCACCGAGCACCCTGAGTACTGAGCCCCCAGCACCCTGAGTACTGAGCACCCAGCACCCCGAGCACTGAGCACCCAGCACCCCGAGAATGAGCACCCAGCACCCTGAGTACTGAGAACCGAGCACCCTGAGTACTGAGCACCCAGCACCCTGAGTACTGAGCCTCCAGCACCCTGAGTACTGAGCACCCAGCACCCCGAGCACTGAGCACCCAGCACCCCGAGAATGAGCACCCAGCACCCTGAGTACTGAGCACCCAGCACCCTGAGTACTGAGCACTAAGCACCCAGAGCACTGAGCACCCAGCACCCCGAGCACGGAGCACCCAGGACCCCGAGCACTGAGTACTGAGCACCCAGCACCCTGAGTACTGAACACCGAGCCCCCTGAGCATTGAGCACCCTGAGTACTGAGCACCCAGCACCCCGATCACTGAGCACCCAGCACCCTGAGCACTGAGCACCCAGGACCCTGAGCACTGAGCACCGAGCACCCCGAGCACTGAGCACCCAGCACCCTGAGCACTCAGCACCCAGCACCCCAAGCACTGAGCACCCAGCACCCTGAGCACTGAGCACCCAGCACCCTGAGTACTGAGCACCCAGCACATTGAGCACTGAGCTCCAAGCACCCTGAGCACTGAGCACCCAGCACCCTGAGCACTGAGCACCCAGCACCTTGAGTACTGAGCACTGAGCACCCCGAGTACTGAGCACCCAGCACCCCGAGCACTGAGCACCCAGCAACCTGAGTACTGAGAACAGATCACCCTGAGTACTGAGCACCCAGCACCCTGAGAATGAGCACCGAGCACCCTGAGTACTGAGAACCGAGCACCCTGAGTACTGAGCACCCAGCACCCTGAGTACTGAGCCTCCAGCACCCTGAGTACTGAGCACCCAGCACCCCGAGAATGAGCACCCAGCACCCTGAGTACTGAGCACCCAGCACCCTGAGTACTGAGCACTAAGCACCCAGAGCACTGAGCACCCAGCACCCCGAGCACGGAGTACCCAGGACCCTGAGCACTGAGTACTGAGCACCCAGCACCCTGAGTACTGAGCACCCAGCACCCTGAGTACTGAGCAACCAGCACCCTGAGCACTGAGCACTGAGCACCCAGCACCCTGAGCACTGAGCACTGAGCACCCAGCACCACAGCCCTGAGCACCCAGCACCCCGAGCACTGAGCACCCAGCACCCTGAGCACTGAGCACCCAGCACCCTGAGTACTGAGCACCCAGCACCCTGAGTACTGAGCACCCAGCACCCTGAGCACTGAGCACCCAGCAACCCGAGCACTGAGCACCCAGCACCCTGAGTACTGAGCACCCAGCACCCCGAGTACTGAGCACCCAGCACCCTGAGTACTGAGCACCCAGCACCCCGAGCACTGAGCACCCAGCACCCTGAGTACTGAGCACCCTGAGTACTGAGCACTGAGCACCGAGCACCCTGAGTACTGAGCACCTTGAGGACTGAGCACCCAGCACCCTGAGCACTGAGCACCCAGCACCCTGAGTACTGAGCACTGATCACCCTGAGCAATGAGCACCCAGCACCCCGAGCACTGAGCACCCAGGACCCTGAGTACTGAGCACCCAGCACATTGAGCACTGAGCACCGAGCACCCTGAGTACTGAACACCCAGCACCCTCAGCACTGAGCACTGAGCACCCAGCACCCTGAACACTGAGCACTGAGCACCCAGCACCCCGAGCACTGAGCACCCAGCACCCTGAGCACCCAGAACCCTGAGCACTGAGCACCCTGAGCACTGAGCACCCTGAGCACTGAGCACTGAGCACCCAGCTCCCTGAGTACTGAGCACCCAACACTCTGAGCACTGAGCACCCAGCACGCTGAGTACTGAGCACTGAGCACACAGCACCCCGAGCACTGAGCACCCAGCACCCCGAGCACTGAGCACTGAGCACACTGAGCACTGAGCACCCAGAACCCCGAGTACTGAGCACTGAGCACCCTGAGTACTGAGCACCCAGCACCCTGAGCACTGAGAATCCTGAGTACTGAGCACCGAGCACCCTGAGTACTGAGCACCCAGCACCCTGAGCACTGAGCACTAAGCACCCAGAGCACTGAGCACCCAGCACCCCGAGCACGGAGCACCCAGGACCCCGAGCTCTGAGTACTGAGCACCCAGCACCCTGAGTACTGAGCACCGAGCTCCCCGAGCATTGAGCACCCTGAGTACTGAGCACCCAGCACCCCGATCACTGAGCACCCAGCACCCTGAGCACTGATCACCCAGCACCCTGAGCACTGAGCACCCAGCACCCTGAGTACTGAGCACCTAGCACACTGAGTACTGAGCACCCAGCACCCCGAGCACTGAGCACCCAGTACCCTGTGTACTGAGCACTGAGCACCCTGAGTACTAAGCACCCAGCACCCTGAGTACTGAGCACCCAGGACCCTGAGCACTGAGCACCGAGCACCCCGAGCACTGAGCACCCAGCACCCTGAGCACTCAGCACCCAGCACCCCAAGCACTGAGCACCCAGCACCCTGAGCACTGAGCACCCAGCACCCTGAGCACGGAGCACCCTTAGTACTGAGCACCGATCACCCCGAGCACTGAGCACCCAGCACCCTGAGTACTGAGCACCCAGCACCCTGAGTACTGAGCACCCAGGACCCTGAGCACTGAGCACCGAGCACCCCGAGCACTGAGCACCCAGCACCCTGAGCACTCAGCACCCAGCACCCCAAGCACTGAGCACCCAGCACCCTGAGTACTGAGCACCCAACACCCAGAGTACTGAGCACCCAGCACCCTGAGCACTGAGCACCCAGCACCCTGATTACTGAGCACCCAGCACCCTGAGTACTGAGCACCCAGCACCCTGAGCACTGAGCACTGAGCACCCAACACCCTGAGCACTGAGCACTGAGCACCCAGCACCCCGAGCACTGAGCACCCAGCACCCCGTGCACTGAGCACCCAGCACCCTGAGCACTGAGCACCCAGCACCCTGAGCACTGAGCACCCAGCCCCCTGAGTACTGAGCACCCAGAACCATGAGTACTGAGCACCCAGCACCCTGAGTACTGAGCACTCAGCACCCTGAGTACTGAGCACCGAGCACCCCGAGCACTGAGCACCCAGCACCCTGAGCACTGAGCACCCTGAGGACTGAGTACCCAGCACCCTGAGCACTGAGCACCCAGCACCCTGAGTACTGAGCACCGATCACCCTGAGCACTGAGCATCCAGCACTCTGAGTACTGAGCACCCAGCACCCTGAGCACTGAGCACCCAGGACCCTGAGTACTGAGCACCCAGCACCACCCTCAGCACTGAGCACCCAGCACCCCGAGCACTGAGCACCCAGCACCCTGAGCACTGAGCACCCAGCACCCCGAGAACTGAGCACCCAGCACCCCGAGTACTGAGCACCGAGCACCCCGAGCACTGAGCACCCAGCACCCTGAGTACTGAGCACCCAGCACCCCGAGCACTGAGCACCCAGCAACCTGAGTACTGAGAACAGATCACCCTGAGTACTGAGCACCGAGCACCCTGAGTACTGAGCCCCCAGCACCCTGAGTACTGAGCACCCAGCACCCCGAGCACTGAGCACCCAGCACCCCGAGAATGAGCACCCAGCACCCTGAGTACTGAGAACCGAGCATCCTGAGTACTGAGCACCCAGCACCCTGAGTACTGAGCCTCCAGCACCCTGAGTACTGAGCACCCAGCACCCCGAGCACTGAGCACCCAGCACCCCGAGAATGAGCACCCAGCACCCTGAGTACTGAGCACCCAGCACCCTGAGTACTGAGCACTAAGCACCCAGAGCACTGAGCACCCAGCACCCCGAGCACGGAGCACCCAGGACCCTGAGCACTGAGTACTGAGCACCCAGCACCCTGAGTACTGAACACCGAGCTCCCCGAGCATTGAGCACCCTGAGTACTGAGCACCCAGCACCCCGATCACTGAGCACCCAGCACCCTGAGCACTGATCACCCAGCACCCTGAGCACTGAGCACCCAGGACCCTGAGCACTGAGCACCGAGCACCCCGAGCACTGAGCACCCAGCACCCTGAGCACTCAGCACCCAGCACCCCAAGCACTGAGCACCCAGCACCCTGAGCACTGAGCACCCAGCACCCTGAGCACGGAGCACCCTGAGTACTGAGCACCGATCACCCTGAGCACTGAGCACCCAGCACCCTGAGTACTGAGCACCCAGCACATTGAGCACTGAGCTCCAAGCACCCTGAGCACTGAGCACCCAGCACCCTGAGCACTGAGCACCCAGCACCTTGAGTACTGAGCACTGAGCACCCCGAGTACTGAGCACCCAGCACCCCGAGCACTGAGCACCCAGCAACCTGAGTACTGAGAACAGATCACCCTGAGTACTGAGCACCCAGCACCCTGAGTACTGAGCCCCCAGCACCCTGAGTACTGAGCACCCAGCACACTGAGTACTGAGCACCCAGCACCCCGAGCACTGAGCACCCAGCACCCTGTGTACTGAGCACTGAGCACCCTGAGTACTAAGCACCCAGCACCCTGAGTACTGAGCACCCAGGACCCTGAGCACCTAGCACCGAGCACCCCGAGCACTGAGCACCCAGCACCCTGAGCACTCAGCACCCAGCACCCCAAGCACTGAGCACCCAGCACCCTGAGCACTGAGCACCCAGCACGATGAGCACGGAGCACCCTGAGTACTGAGCACCGATCACCCTGAGCACTGAGCACCCAGCACCCTGAGTACTGAGCACCCAGCACATTGCGCACTGAGCTCCAAGCACCCTGAGCACTGAGCACCCAGCACCCTGAGCACTGAGCACCCAGCACCTTGAGTACTGAGCACTGAGCACCCCGAGTACTGAGCACCCAGCACCCCGAGCACTGAGCACCCAGCAACCTGAGTACTGAGAACAGATCACCCTGAGTACTGAGCACCCAGCACCCTGAGTACTGAGCCCCCAGCACCCTGAGTACTGAGCACCCAGCACCCCGAGCACTGAGCACCCAGCACCCCGAGAATGAGCACCGAGCACCCTGAGTACTGAGAACCGAGCACCCTGAGTACTGAGCACCCAGCACCCTGAGTACTGAGCCTCCAGCACCCTGAGTACTGAGCACCCAGCACCCCGAGAATGAGCACCCAGCACCCTGAGTACTGAGCACCCAGCACCCTGAGTACTGAGCACTAAGCACCCAGAGCACTGAGCACCCAGCACCCCGAGCACGGAGTACCCAGGACCCTGAGCACTGAGTACTGAGCACCCAGAACCCTGAGTACTGAGCACCCAGCACCCTGAGTACTGAGCAACCAGCACCCTGAGCACTGAGCACTGAGCACCCAGCACCCTGAGCACTGAGCACTGAGCACCCAGCACCACAGCCCTGAGCACCCAGCACCCCGAGCACTGAGCACCCAGCACCCTGAGCACTGAGCACCCAGCACCCTGAGTACTGAGCACCCAGCACCCTGAGTACTGAGCACCCAGCACCCTGAGCACTGAGCACCCAGCAACCCGAGCACTGAGCACCCAGCACCCTGAGTACTGAGCACCCAGCACCCCGAGTACTGAGCACCCAGCACCCTGAGTACTGAGCACCCAGCACCCCGAGCACTGAGCACCCAGCACCCTGAGTACTGAGCACCCTGAGTACTGAGCACTGAGCACCGAGCACCCTGAGTACTGAGCACCTTGAGGACTGAGCACCCAGCACCCTGAGCACTGAGCACCCAGCACCCTGAGTACTGAGCACTGATCACCCTGAGCAATGAGCACCCAGCACCCCGAGCACTGAGCACCCAGGACCCTGAGTACTGAGCACCCAGCACATTGAGCACTGAGCACCGAGCACCCTGAGTACTGAACACCCAGCACCCTCAGCACTGAGCACTGAGCACCCAGCACCCTGAACACTGAGCACTGAGCACCCAGCACCCCGAGCACTGAGGACCCAGCACCCTGAGCACCCAGAACCCTGAGCACTGAGCACCCTGAGCACTGAGCACCCTGAGCACTGAGCACTGAGCACCCAGCTCCCTGAGTACTGAGCACCCAACACTCTGAGCACTGAGCACCCAGCACGCTGAGTACTGAGCACTGAGCACACAGCACCCTGAGCACTGAGCACCCAGCACCCCGAGCACTGAGCACACTGAGCACTGAGCACCCAGAACCCCGAGTACTGAGCACTGAGCACCCTGAGTACTGAGCACCCAGCACCCTGAGCACTGAGAATCCTGAGTACTGAGCACCGAGGACCCTGAGTACTGAGCACCCAGCACCCTGAGCACTGAGCACGGAGCACCCCGAGGACTGAGCACCCAGCACCCTGAGCACTGAGCACCCAGCACCTTGAGTACTGAGCACCGAGCACCCCGAGCACTGAGCACCCAGCACGCTGAATACTGAGCACCCAGCACCCTGAGCACTGAGCACCCAGCACCCCGAGCACTGAGCACCCAGCACCCGGAGCACTGAGCACCCAGCACACTGAGTACTGAGCACCCAACACCCAGAGTACTGAGCACCCAGCACCCTGAGCACTGAGCACCCAGCACCCTGAGTACTGAGCACCCAGCACCCTGAGTACTGAGAACCCAGCACCCTGAGCACTGAGCACTGAGCACCCAGCACCCCGAGCACTGAGCACCCAGCACCCTGAGCACTGAGCACCCAGCCCCCTGAGCACTGAGCACCCAGCCCCCTGAGTACTGAGCACCCAGCACCCTGAGTACTGAGAACCCAGCACCCTGAGCACTGAGCACTGAGCACCCAGCACCCCGAGCACTGAGCACCGAGCACCCTGAGCACTGAGCACCCAGCACCCTGAGCACTGAGCACCCAGCCCCCTGAGTACTGAGCACCCAGCACCATGAGCACTGAGCACCCAGCACCCTGAGCACTGAGCACCCTGAGGACTGAGCACCCAGCACCCTGAGCACTGAGCACCCAGCACCCTGAGTACTGAGCACTGATCTCCCTGAGCACTGAGCACCCAGGACCCCGAGCACTGAGCACCCAGCACCCTGAGTACAGAGCACCCTGAGTACTGAGCACCGATCACCCTGAGCACTGAGCAAGCAGCACCCTGAGTACTGAGCACCCAGCACCCTGAGCACTGAGCACCCAGCACCCTGAGCACTGCGCTCCCAGCACCCTGAGTACCGAGCACCCAGCACCCTGAGTACTGAGTACCCAGCACCCTGAGCACTGAGCACCCAGCACCCTGAGTACTGAGCACCCAGCACCCTGAGTACTGAGCACCCAGCACCACCCTCAGCACTGAGCACCCAGCACCCCGAGCACTGAGCACCCAGCAGCCTGAGCACTGAGCACCCAGCACCCCGAGTACTGAGCACCCAGCACCCCGAGTACTGAGCACCGAGCACCCCGAGCACTGAGCACCCAGCACACTGAGTACTGAGCACCCAGCACCCTGAGTACTGAGCACTGAGCACCCCGAGTACTGAGCACCCAGCACCCCGAGCACTGAGCACCCAGCAACCTGAGTACTGAGAACAGATCACCCTGAGTACTGAGCACCCAGCACCCTGAGTACTGAGCACTGAGCACCCCGAGTACTGAGAACCCAGCACCCCGAGCACTGAGCACTCAGCACCCTGAGTACTGAGCACCGAGCACCCTGAGCACTGAGCACCCAGCACCCTGATCACTGAGCACCCTGAGGACTGAGCACCCAGCACCCTGAGCACTGAGCACCCAGCACCCTGAGTACTGAGCACCGATCACCCTGAGCACTGAGCACCCAGCACCCTGAGTACAGAGCACCCAGCACCCCGAGTACTGAGCACCCAGCACCCTGAGCACTGAGCACCCAGCACCCTGAGTACTGAGCACCCTGAGTACTGAGCACTGATCACCCTGAGCACTGAGCACCCAGCACCCTGAGTACTGAGCACCCAGCACCCTGAGCACTGAGCACCCAGCACCCTGAGCACTGAGCACCCAGCACCCTGAGTACTGAGCACCCAGCACCCTGAGTACTGAGTACCCAGCACCCTGAGCACTGAGCACCCAGCACCCTGAGTACTGAGCACCGAGCACCCTGAGTATTGAGCACCCAGCACCCTTAGTACTGAGCACCCAGCACCCTGAGCACTGAGCACCCAGCACCCTGAGTACTGAGCACCCAGCACCCTGAGTACTGAGCCCCTAGCACCCTGAGAATGAGCACCCAGCACCATGAGTACTGAGCACCCAGCACCCTGAGTACTGAGCACTAAGCACCCAGAGCACTGAGCACACAGCACCCCAAGCACGGAGCACCCAGGACCCCGAGCACTGAGAACTGTGCACCCAGCACACTGAGTACTGAGCACCGAGCTCCCCGAGCACTGAGCACCCTGAGTACTGAGCACCCAGCACCCCGATCACTGAGCACCCAGCACCCTGAGCACTGAGCACCCAGCACCCTGAGCACTGAGCACCCAGCACCCTGAGTACTGAGCACCCAGCACGCTGAGTACTGAGCACCCAGCACCCCGAGCACTGAGCACCAAGCACCCTGACTACTGACCACTGAGCACCCAGCACCCCGAGCACTGAGCACCCAAGCACCCTGTGTACTGAGCACTGAGCACCCTGAGTACTAAGCACCCAGCACCCTGAGTACTGAGCACCCAGGACCCTGAGCACTGAGCATCGAGCACCCCGAGCACTGATCACCCAGCACCCTGAGCACTCAGCACCCAGCACCCCGAGCACTGAGCACCCAGCACCCTGAGCACTGAGCACCCAGCACCCTGAGCACGGAGCACCCTGAGGACTGAGCACCCAGCACCCTGAGCACTGAGCACCCATCACCTTGAGTACTGAGCACCGAGCACCCCGAGCACTAAGCACCCAGCACCCTGAGTACTGAGCACCCAGCACCCTGAGCACTGAGCACCCAGCACCCTGAGCACTGAGCACCCAGCACCCCGAGCACGGAGCACCCAGCACCCTGAGTACTGAGCACACAACACCCAGAGTACTGAGCACCCAGCACCCTGAGCACTGAGCACCCAGCACCCCGTGTACTGAGCACCCAGCACCCTGAGTACTGAGCAACCAGCACCCTGAGCACTGAGCACCCGGAGGACTGAGCATCCAGCACCCTGAGCACTGAGCACCGATCACCCTGAGCACTGAGCACCCAGCACCCCGAGCACTGAGCACCCAGCACCCTGAGTACTGAGCACCCAGCACCCCGAGTACTGAGCACCCAGCACCCTGAGTACTGAGCACCCAGCACCCCGAGCACTGAGCACCCAGCACCCTGAGTACTGAGCACCCTGAGTACTGAGCACTGAGCACCGAGCACCCTGAGTACTGAGCACCCTGAGGACTGAGCACCCAGCACCCTGAGCACTGAGCACCCAGCACCCTGAGTACTGAGCACAGATCACCCTGAGCACTGAGCACCCAGCACCCCGAGCACTGAGCACTGAGCACCCTGAGTACTGAGCACCCAGCACCCTGAGCACTGAGCACCGAGCACCCTGAGTACTGAACACCCAGCACGCTGAGTACTGAGCACTGAGCACACAGCACCCCGAGCACTGAGCACCCAGCACCCCGAGCACTGAGCACTGAGCACACTGAGCACTGAGCACCCAGAACCCCGAGTACTGAGCACTGAGCACCCTGAGTACTGAGCACCCAGCACCCTGAGCACTGAGAACCCTGAGTACTGAGCACCGAGCACCCTGAGTACTGAGCACCCAGCACCCTGAGCACTGAGCACGGAGCACCCCGAGGACTGAGCACCCAGCACCCTGAGCACTGAGCACCCAGCACCTTGAGTACTGAGCACCGAGCACCCCGAGCACTGAGCACCCAGCACGCTGAATACTGAGCACCCAGCACCCTGAGCACTGAGCACCCAGCACCCTGAGCACTGAGCACCCAGCACCCAGAGCACTGAGCACCCAGCACACTGAGTACTGAGCACCCAACACCCAGAGTACTGAGCACCCAGCACCCTGAGCACTGAGCACCCAGCACCCTGAGTACTGAGCACCCAGCACCCTGAGTACTGAGAACCCAGCACCCTGAGCACTGAGCACTGAGCACCCAACACCCTGAGCACTGAGCACTGAGCACCCAGCACCCCGAGCACTGAGCACCCAGCACCCTGAGCACTGAGCACCCAGCACCCTGAGCACTGAGCACCCAGCCCCCTGAGTACTGAGCACCCAGCACCATGAGTACTGAGCACCCAGCACCCTGAGTACTGAGCACCGAGCACCGCGAGCACTGAGCACCCAGCACCCTGAGCACTGAGCACCCTGAGGACTGAGCACCCAGCACCCTGAGCACCGAGCACCCAGCACCCTGAGTACTGAGCACCGATCTCCCTGAGCACTGAGCACCCAGGACCCCGAGCACTGAGCACCCAGCACCCTGAGCACCGATCACCCTGTGCACTGAGCACCCAGGACCCTGAGTACTGAGCACCCAGCACCACCCTCAGCACTGAGCACCCAGCACCCTGAGCACTGACCACCCAGCACCCCGAGTACTGAGCACCCAGCACCCCGAGTACTGAGCACCGAGCACCCCGAGCACTGAGCACCCAGCACCCTGAGTACTGAGCTCCCAGCACCCTGAGCACTGAGCACCCAGCAACCTGAGTACTGAGAACAGATCACCCTGAGTACTGAGCACCGAGCACCCTGAGTACTGAGCCCCCAGCACCCTGAGTACTGAGCACCCAGCACCCCGAGCACTGAGCACCCAGCACCCCGAGAATGAGCACCCAGCACCCTGAGTACTGAGAACCGAGCACCCTGAGTACTGAGCACCCAGCACCCTGAGTACTGAGCCTCCAGCACCCTGAGTACTGAGCACCCAGCACCCCGAGCACTGAGCACCCAGCACCCCGAGAATGAGCACCCAGCACCCTGAGTACTGAGCACCCAGCACCCTGAGTACTGAGCACTAAGCACCCAGAGCACTGAGCACCCAGCACCCCGAGCACGGAGCACCCAGGACCCCGAGCACTGAGTACTGAGCACCCAGCACCCTGAGTACTGAGCACCGAGCTCCCCGAGCATTGAGCACCCTGAGTACTGAGCACCCAGCACCCCGATCACTGAGCACCCAGCACCCTGAGCACTGATCACCCAGCACCCTGAGCACTGAGCACCCAGCACCCTGAGTACTGAGCACCCAGCACACTGAGTACTGAGCACCCAGCACCCCGAGCACTGAGCACCCAGCACCCTGTGTACTGAGCACTGAGCACCCTGAGTACTAAGCACCCAGCACCCTGAGTACTGAGCACCCAGGACCCTGAGCACTGAGCACCGAGCACCCCGAGCACTGAGCACCCAGCACCCTGAGCACTGAGCACCCAGCACCCTGAGCACGGAGCACCCTGAGTACTGAGCACCGATCACCCTGAGCACTGAGCACCCAGCACCCTGAGTACTGAGCACCCAGCACATTGAGCACTGAGCACCAAGCACCCGGAGCACTGAGCACCCAGCACCCTGAGCACTGAGCACCCAGCACCTTGAGTACTGAGCACTGAGCACCCCGAGTACTGAGCACCCAGCACCCCGAGCACTGAGCTCCCAGCAACCTGAGTACTGAGAACAGATCACCCTGAGTACTGAGCACCCAGCTCCCTGAGTACTGAGCCCCCAGCACCCTGAGTACTGAGCACCCAGCACCCAGAGCACTGAGCACCCAGCACCCCGAGAATGAGCACCCAGCAACCTGAGTACTGAGAACCGAGCACCCTGAGTACTGAGCACCCAGCACCCTGAGTACTGAGCCTCCAGCACACTGAGTACTGAGCACCCAGCACCCCGAGCACTGAGCACCCAGCACCCCGAGAATGAGCACCCAGCACCCTGAGTACTGAGCACTAAGCACCCAGAGCACTCAGCACCCAGCACCCCGAGCACTGAGTACCCAGGACCCCGAGCACTGAGTACTGAGCACCCAGCACCCTGAGTACTGAGCACCCAGCACCCTGAGTACTGAGCAACCAGCACCCTGAGCACTGAGCACTGAGCACCCAGCACCCTGAGCACTGAGCACTGAGCACCCAGCACCACAGCCCTGAGCACCCAGCACCCCGAGCACTGAGCACCCAGCACCCTGAGCACTGAGCACCCAGCACCCTGAGTACTGAGCACCCAGCACCCTGAGTACTGAGCACCCAGCACCCTGAGCACTGAGCACCCAGCAACCCGAGCACTGAGCACCCAGCACCCTGAGTACTGAGCACCCAGCACCCCGAGTACTGAGCACCCAGCAACCTGAGTACTGAGCACCCAGCACCCCGAGCACTGAGCACCCAGCACCCTGAGTACTGAGCACCCTGGGTACTGAGCACTGAGCACCGAGCACCCTGAGTACTGAGCACCCTGAGGACTGAGCACCAAGCACCCTTAGCACTGAGCACCCAGCACCCTGAGTACTGAGCACTGATCACCCTGAGCACTGAGCACCCAGGACCCCGAGCACTGAGCACCCAGCACCCTGAGTACTGAGCACCCAGCACATTGAGCACTGAGCACCGAGCACCCTGAGTACTGAACACCCAGCACCCTGAGCACTGAGCACTGAGCACCCAGCACCCTGAACACTGAGCACTGAGCACCCAGCACCCCGAGCACTGAGCACCCAGCACCCTGAGCACCCAGAACCCTGAGCACTGAGCACCCTGAGCACTGAGCACCCTGAGCACTGAGCACTGAGCACCCAGCTCCCTGAGTACTGAGCACCCAACACTCTGAGCACTGAGCACCCAGCACGCTGAGTACTGAGCACTGAGCACACAGCACCCCGAGCACTGAGCACCCAGCACCCCGAGCACTGAGCACTGAGCACACTGAGCACTGAGCACCCAGAACCCCGAGTACTGAGCACTGAGCACCCTGAGTACTGAGCACCCAGCACCCTGAGCACTGAGAACCCTGAGTACTGAGCACCGAGCACCCTGAGTACTGAGCACCCAGCACCCTGAGCACTGAGCACGGAGCACCCCGAGGACTGAGCACCCAGCACCCTGAGCACTGAGCATCCAGCACCTTGAGTACTGAGCACCGAGCACCCCGAGCACTGAGCACCCAGCACGCTGAATACTGAGCACCCAGCACCCTGAGCACTGAGCACCCAGCACCCCGAGCACTGAGCACCCAGCACCCGGAGCACTGAGCACCCAGCACACTGAGTACTGAGCACCCAACACCCAGAGTACTGAGCACCCAGCACCCTGAGCACTGAGCACCCAGCACCCTAAGTACTGAGCACCCAGCACCCTGAGTACTGAGAACCCAGCACCCTGAGCACTGAGCACTGAGCACCCAACACCCTGAGCACTGAGCACTGAGCACCCAGCACCCCGAGCACTGAGCACCCAGCACCCTGAGCACTGAGCACCCAGCACCCTGAGCACTGACCACCCAGCCCCCTGAGTACTGAGCACCCAGCACCATGAGTACTGAGCACCCAGCACCCTGAGTACTGAGCACCGAGCACCGCGAGCACTGAGCACCCAGCACCCTGAGCACTGAGCACCCTGAGGACTGAGCACCCAGCACCCTGAGCACTGAGCACCCAGCACTCTGAGTACTGAGCACCGATCTCCCTGAGCACTGAGCACCCAGGACCCCGAGCACTGAGCACCCAGCACCCTGAGTACAGAGCACCCTGAGTACTGAGCACCGATCACCCTGAGCACTGAGCACCCAGCACCCTGAGTACTGAGCACCCAGCACCCTGAGCACTGAGCACCCAGCACCCTGAGCACTGAGCTCCCAGCACCCTGATTACCGAGCACCCAGCACCCTGAGTACTGAGTACCCAGCACCCTGAGCACTGAGCACCCAGCACCCTGAGTACTGAGCACCCAGCACCCTGAGTACTGAGCACCCAGCACCACCCTCAGCACTGAGCACCCAGCACCCCGAGCACTGAGCACCCAGCACCCTGAGCACTGAGCACCCAGCACCCCGAGTACTGAGCACCCAGCACCCCGAGTACTGAGCACCGAGCACCCCGAGCACTGAGTACCCAGCACACTGAGTACTGAGCACCCAGCACCCTGAGTACTGAGCACTGAGCACCCCGAGTACTGAGCACCCAGCACCCCGAGCACTGAGCACCCAGCAAACTGAGTACTGAGAACAGATCACCCTGAGTACTGAGCACCCAGCACCCTGAGTACTGAGCACTGAGCACCCCGAGTACTGAGCACCCAGCACCCCGAGCACTGAGCACTCAGCACCCTGAGTACTGAGCACCGAGCACCCTGAGCACTGAGCACCCAGCACCCTGATCACTGAGCACCCTGAGGACTGAGCACCCAGCACCCTGAGCACTGAGCACCCAGCACCCTGAGTACTGAGCACCGATCACCCTGAGCACTGAGCACCCAGCACCCTGAGTACAGAGCACCCAGCATCCCGAGTACTGAGCACCCAACACCCTGAGCACTGAGCACTGAGCACCCAGCACCCCGAGCACTGAGCCTCCAGCACCCTGAGTACTGAGCACCCAGCACCCCGAGCACTGAGCACCCAGCACCCCGAGAATGAGCACCCAGCACCCTTAGTACTGAGCACCCAGCACCCTGAGTACTGAGCACTAAGCACCCAGAGCACTGAGCACCCAGCACCCCGAGCACGGAGTACCCAGGACCCCGAGCACTGAGTACTGAGCACCCAGCACCCTGAGTACTGAGCACCCAGCACCCTGAGTACTGAGCAACCAGCACCCTGAGCACTGAGCACTGAGCACCCAGCACCCTGAGCACTGAGCACTGAGCACCCAGCAACACAGCCCTGAGCACCCAGCACCCCGAGCACTGAGCACCCAGCACCCTGAGCACTGAGCACCCAGCACCCTGAGTACTGAGCACACAGCACCCTGAGTACTGAGCACCCAGCACCCTGAGCACTGAGCACCCAGCAACCCGAGCACTGAGCACCCAGCACCCTGAGTACTGAGCACCCAGCACCCCGAGTACTGAGCACCCAGCAACCTGAGTACTGAGCACCCAGCACCCCGAGCACTGAGCACCCAGCACCCTGAGTACTGAGCACCCTGGGTACTGAGCACTGAGCACCGAGCACCCTGAGTACTGAGCACCCTGAGGACTGAGCACCAAGCACCCTGAGCACTGAGCACCCAGCACCCTGAGTACTGAGCACTGATCACCCTGAGCACTGAGCACCCAGGACCCCGAGCACTGAGCACCCAGCACCCTGAGCACCCAGCACCCTGAGCACTGAGCACCCTGAGCACTGAGCACCCTGAGCACTGAGCACTGAGCACCCAGCTCCCTGAGTACTGAGCACCCAACACTCTGAGCACTGAGCACCCAGCACGCTGAGTACTGAGCACTGAGCACACAGCACCCCGAGCACTGAGCACCCAGCACGCTGAATACTGAGCACCCAGCACCCTGAGCACTGAGCACCCAGCACCCCGAGCACTGAGCACCCAGCACGCGGAGCACTGAGCACCCAGCACACTGAGTACTGAGCACCCAACACCCAGAGTACTGAGCACCCAGCACCCTGAGCACTGAGCACCCAGCACCCTGAGTACTGAGCACCCAGCACCCTGAGTACTGAGAACCCAGCACCCTGAGCACTGAGCACTGAGCACCCAACACCCTGAGCACTGAGCCCTGAGCACCCAGCACCCCGAGCACTGAGCACCCAGCACCCTGAGCACTGAGCACCCAGCACCCCGAGCACTGAGCACTGAGCACCCTGAGTACTGAGCACCCAGCACCCTGAGCACTGAGCACCGAGCACCCTGAGTACTGAACACCCAGCACGCTGAGTACTGAGCACTGAGCACACAGCACCCCGAGCACTGAGCACCCAGCACCCCGAGCACTGAGCACTGAGCACACTGAGCACTGAGCACCCAGAACCCCGAGTACTGAGCACTGAGCACCCTGAGTACTGAGCACCCAGCACCCTGAGCACTGAGAACCCTGAGTACTGAGCACCGAGCACCCTGAGTACTGAGCACCCAGCACCCTGAGCACTGAGCACGGAGCACCCCGAGGACTGAGCACCCAGCACCCTGAGCACTGAGCACCCAGCACCTTGAGTACTGAGCACCGAGCACCCCGAGCACTGAGCACCCAGCACGCTGAATACTGAGCACCCAGCACCCTGAGCACTGAGCACCCAGCACCCCGAGCACTGAGCACCCAGCACCCAGAGCACTGAGCACCCAGCACACTGAGTACTGAGCACCCAACACCCAGAGTACTGAGCACCCAGCACCCTGAGCACTGAGCACCCAGCACCCTGAGTACTGAGCACCCATCACCCTGAGTACTGAGAACCCAGCACCCTGAGCACTGAGCACTGAGCACCCAACACCCTGAGCACTGAGCACTGAGCACCCAGCACCCCGAGCACTGAGCACCCAGCACCCTGAGCACTGAGCACCCAGCACCCTGAGCACTGAGCACCCAGCCCCCTGAGTACTGAGCACCCAGCACCATGAGTACTGAGCACCCAGCACCCTGAGTACTGAGCACCGAGCACCGCGAGCACTGAGCACCCAGCACCCTGAGCACTGAGCACCCTGAGGACTGAGCACCCAGCACCCTGAGCACCGAGCACCCAGCACCCTGAGTACTGAGCACCGATCTCCCTGAGCACTGAGCACCCAGGACCCCGAGCACTGAGCACCCAGCACCCTGAGCACCGATCACCCTGAGCACTGAGCACCCAGCACCCCGAGTACTGAGCACCCAGCACCCCGAGTACTGAGCCTCCAGCACCCTGAGTACTGAGCACCCAGCACCCCGAGCACTGAGCACCCAGCACCCTGAGTACTGAGCTCCCAGCACCCTGAGCACTGAGCACCCAGCAACCTGAGTACTGAGAACAGATCACCCTGAGTACTGAGCACCGAGCACCCTGAGTACTGAGCCCCCAGCACCCTGAGTACTGAGCACCCAGCACCCCGAGCACTGAGCACCCAGCACCCCGAGAATGAGCACCCAGCACCCTGAGTACTGAGAACCGAGCACCCTGAGTACTGAGCACCCAGCACCCTGAGTACTGAGCCTCCAGCACCCTGAGTACTGAGCACCCAGCACCCCGAGCACTGAGCACCCAGCACCCCGAGAATGAGCACCCAGCACCCTGAGTACTGAGCACCCAGCACCCTGAGTACTGAGCACTAAGCACCCAGAGCACTGAGCACCCAGCACCCCGAGCACGGAGCACCCAGGACCCCGAGCACTGAGTACTGAGCACCCAGCACCCTGAGTACTGAGCACTGAGCTCCCCGAGCATTGAGCACCCTGAGTACTGAGCACCCAGCACCCCGATCACTGAGCACCCAGCACCCTGAGCACTGATCACCCAGCACCCTGAGCACTGAGCACCCAGCACCCTGAGTACTGAGCACCCAGCACACTGAGTACTGAGCACCCAGCACCCCGAGCACTGAGCACCCAGCACCCTGTGTACTGAGCACTGAGCACCCTGAGTACTAAGCACCCAGCACCCTGAGTACTGAGCACCCAGGACCCTGAGCACTGAGCACCGAGCACCCCGAGCACTGAGCACCCAGCACACTGAGCACTCAGCACCCAGCACCCCAAGCACTGAGCACCCAGCACCCTGAGCACTGAGCACCCAGCACCCTGAGCACGGAGCACCCTGAGTACTGAGCACCGATCACCCTGAGCACTGAGCACCCAGCACCCTGAGTACTGAGCACCCAGAACATTGAGCACTGAGCACCAAGCACCCGGAGCACTGAGCACCCAGCACCCTGAGCACTGAGCACCCAGCACCTTGAGTACTGAGCACTGAGCACCCCGAGTACTGAGCACCCAGCACCCCGAGCACTGAGCTCCCAGCAACCTGAGTACTGAGAACAGATCACCCTGAGTACTGAGCACCCAGCACCCTGAGTACTGAGCCCCCAGCACCCTGAGTACTGAGCACCCAGCACCCAGAGCACTGAGCACCCAGCACCCCGAGAATGAGCACCCAGCAACCTGAGTACTGAGAACCGAGCACCCTGAGTACTGAGCACCCAGCACCCTGAGTACTGAGCCTCCAGCACCCTGAGTACTGAGCACCCAGCACCCCGAGCACTGAGCACCCAGCACCCCGAGAATGAGCACCCAGCACCCTGAGTACTGAGCACTAAGCACCCAGAGCACTCAGCACCCAGCACCCCGAGCACGGAGTACCCAGGACCCCGAGCACTGAGTACTGAGCACCCAGCACCCTGAGTACTGAGCACCCAGCACCCTGAGTACTGAGCAACCAGCACCCTGAGCACTGAGCACTGAGCACCCAGCACCCTGAGCACTGAGCACTGAGCACCCAGCACCACAGCCCTGAGCACCCAGCACCCCGAGCACTGAGCACCCAGCACCCTGAGCACAGAGCACCCAGCACCCTGAGTACTGAGCACCCAGCACCCTGAGTACTGAGCACCCAGCACCCTGAGCACTGAGCACCCAGCAACCCGAGCACTGAGCACCCAGCACCCTGAGTACTGAGCACCCAGCACCCCGAGTACTGAGCACCCAGCAACCTGAGTACTGAGCACCCAGCACCCCGAGCACTGAGCACCCAGCACCCTGAGTACTGAGCACCCTGGGTACTGAGCACTGAGCACCGAGCACCCTGAGTACTGAGCACCCTGAGGACTGAGCACCAAGCACCCTGAGCACTGAGCACCCAGCACCCTGAGTACTGAGCACTGATCACCCTGAGCACTGAGCACCCAGGACCCCGAGCACTGAGCACCCAGCACCCTGAGTACTGAGCACCCAGCACATTGAGCACTGAGCACCGAGCACCCTGAGTACTGAACACCCAGCACCCTGAGCACTGAGCACTGAGCACCCAGCACCCTGAACACTGAGCACTGAGCACCCAGCACCCCGAGCACTGAGCACCCAGCACCCTGAGCACCCAGAACCCTGAGCACTGAGCACCCTGAGCACTGAGCACCCTGAGCACTGAGCACTGAGCACCCAGCTCCCTGAGTACTGAGCACCCAACACTCTGAGCACTGAGCACCCAGCACGCTGAGTACTGAGCACTGAGCACACAGCACCCCGAGCACTGAGCACCCAGCACCCCGAGCACTGAGCACTGAGCACACTGAGCACTGAGCACCCAGAACCCCGAGTACTGAGCACTGAGCACCCTGAGTACTGAGCACCCAGCACCCTGAGCACTGAGAACCCTGAGTACTGAGCACCGAGCACCCTGAGTACTGAGCACCCAGCACCCTGAGCACTGAGCACGGAGCACCCCGAGGACTGAGCACCCAGCACCCTGAGCACTGAGCATCCAGCACCTTGAGTACTGAGCACCGAGCACCCCGAGCACTGAGCACCCAGCACGCTGAATACTGAGCACCCAGCACCCTGAGCACTGAGCACCCAGCACCCCGAGCACTGAGCACCCAGCACCCGGAGCACTGAGCACCCAGCACACTGAGTACTGAGCACCCAACACCCAGAGTACTGAGCACCCAGCACCCTGAGCACTGAGCACCCAGCACCCTGAGTACTGAGCACCCAGCACCCTGAGTACTGAGAACCCAGCACCCTGAGCACTGAGCACTGAGCACCCAACACCCTGAGCACTGAGCACTGAGCACCCAGCACCCCGAGCACTGAGCACCCAGCACCCTGAGCACTGAGCACCCAGCACCCTGAGCACTGAGCACCCAGCCCCCTGAGTACTGAGCACCCAGCACCATGAGTACTGAGCACCCAGCACCCTGAGTACTGAGCACCGAGCACCGCGAGCACTGAGCACCCAGCACCCTGAGCACTGAGCACCCTGAGGACTGAGCACCCAGCACCCTGAGCACTGAGCACCCAGCACCCTGAGTACTGAGCACCGATCTCCCTGAGCACTGAGCACCCAGGACCCCGAGCACTGAGCACCCAGCACCCTGAGTACAGAGCACCCTGAGTACTGAGCACCGATCACCCTGAGCACTGAGCACCCAGCACCCTGAGTACTGAGCACCCAGCACCCTGAGCACTGAGCACCCAGCACCCTGAGCACTGAGCTCCCAGCACCCTGATTACCGAGCACCCAGCACCCTGAGTACTGAGTACCCAGCACCCTGAGCACTGAGCACCCAACACCCTGAGTACTGAGCACCCAGCACCCTGAGTACTGAGCACCCAGCACCACCCTCAGCACTGAGCACCCAGCACCCCGAGCACTGAGCACCCAGCACCCTGAGCACTGAGCACCCAGCACCCCGAGTACTGAGCACCCAGCACCCCGAGTACTGAGCACCGAGCACCGCGAGCACTGAGCACCCAGCACACTGAGTACTGAGCACCCAGCACCCTGAGTACTGAGCACTGAGCACCCCGAGTACTGAGCACCCAGCACCCCGAGCACTGAGCACCCAGCAAACTGAGTACTGAGAACAGATCACCCTGAGTACTGAGCACCCAGCACCCTGAGTACTGAGCACTGAGCACCCCGAGTACTGAGCACCCAGCACCCCGAGCACTGAGCACTCAGCACCCTGAGTACTGAGCACCGAGCACCCTGAGCACTGAGCACCCAGCACCCTGATCACTGAGCACCCTGAGGACTGAGCACCCAGCACCCTGAGCACTGAGCACCCAGCACCCTGAGTACTGAGCACCGATCACCCTGAGCACTGAGCACCCAGCACCCTGAGTACAGAGCACCCAGCATCCCGAGTACTGAGCACCCAACACCCTGAGCACTGAGCACTGAGCACCCAGCACCCCGAGCACTGAGCCTCCAGCACCCTGAGTACTGAGCACCCAGCACCCCGAGCACTGAGCACCCAGCACCCCGAGAATGAGCACCCAGCACCCTTAGTACTGAGCACCCAGCACCCTGAGTACTGAGCACTAAGCACCCAGAGCACTGAGCACCCAGCACCCCGAGCACCGAGTACCCAGGACCCCGAGCACTGAGTACTGAGCAGCCAGCACCCTGAGTACTGAGCACCCAGCACCCTGAGTACTGAGCAACCAGCACCCTGAGCACTGAGCACTGAGCACCCAGCACCCTGAGCACTGAGCACTGAGCACCCAGCACCACAGCCCTGAGCACCCAGCACCCCGAGCACTGAGCACCCAGCACCCTGAGCACTGAGCACCCAGCACCCTGAGTACTGAGCACCCAGCACCCTGAGTACTGAGCACCCAGCACCCTGAGCACTGAGCAACCAGCAACCCGAGCACTGAGCACCCAGCACCCTGAGTACTGAGCACCCAGCACCCCGAGTACTGAGCACCCAGCAACCTGAGTACTGAGCACCCAGCACCCCGAGCACTGAGCACACAGCACCCTGAGTACTGAGCACCCTGGGTACTGAGCACTGAGCACCGAGCACCCTGAGTACTGAGCACCCTGAGGACTGAGCACCAAGCACCCTGAGCACTGAGCACCCAGCACCCTGTGTACTGAGCACTGATCACCCTGAGCACTGAGCACCCAGGACCCCGAGCACTGAGCACCCAGCACCCTGAGCACCCAGCACCCTGAGCACTGAGCACCCTGAGCACTGAGCACCCTGAGCACTGAGCACTGAGCACCCAGCTCCCTGAGTACTGAGCACCCAACACTCTGAGCACTGAGCACCCAGCACGCTGAGTACTGAGCACTGAGCACACAGCACCCCGAGCACTGAGCACCCAGCACCCCGAGCACTGAGCACTGAGCACACTGAGCACTGAGCACCCAGAACCCCGAGTACTGAGCACTGAGCAGCCTGAGTACTGAGCACCCAGCACCCTGAGCACTGAGAACCCTGAGTACTGAGCACCGAGCACCCTGAGTACTGAGCACCCAGCACCCTGAGCACTGAGCACGGAGCACCCCGAGGACTGAGCACCCAGCACCCTGAGCACTGAGCATCCAGCACCTTGAGTACTGAGCACCGAGCACCCCGAGCACTGAGCACCCAGCACGCTGAATACTGAGCACCCAGCACCCTGAGCACTGAGCACCCAGCACCCCGAGCACTGAGCACCCAGCACCCGGAGCACTGAGCACCCAGCACACTGAGTACTGAGCACCCAACACCCAGAGTACTGAGCACCCAGCACCCTGAGCACTGAGCACCCAGCACCCTGAGTACTGAGCACCCAGCACCCTGAGTACTGAGAACCCAGCACCCTGAGCACTGAGCACTGAGCACCCAACACCCTGAGCACTGAGCCCTGAGCACCCAGCACCCCGAGCACTGAGCACCCAGCACCCTGAGCACTGAGCACCCAGCCCCCTGAGTACTGAGCACCCAGCACCATGAGTACTGAGCACCCAGCACCCTGAGTACTGAGCACCGAGCACCGCGAGCACTGAGCACCCAGCACCCTGAGCACTGAGCACCCTGAGGACTGAGCACCCAGCACCCTGAGCACTGAGCACCCAGCACCCTGAGTACTGAGCACCGATCTCCCTGAGCACTGAGCTCCCAGGACCCCGAGCACTGAGCACCCAGCACCCTGAGTACAGAGCACCCGCAGTACTGAGCACCGATCACCCTGAGCACTGAGCACCCAGCACCCTGAGTACTGAGCACCCAGCACGCTGAGCACTGAGCACCCAGCACCCTGAGCACTGAGCTCCCAGCACCCTGATTACCGAGCACCCAGCACCCTGAGTACTGAGTACCCAGCACCCTGAGCACTGAGCACCCAGCACCCTGAGTACTGAGCACCCAGCACCCTGAGTACTGAGCACCCAGCACCACCCTCAGCACTGAGCACCCAGCACCCCGAGCACTGAGCACCCAGCACCCTGAGCACTGAGCACCCAGCACCCCGAGTACTGAGCACCCAGCACCCCGAGTACTGAGCACCGAGCACCGCGAGCACTGAGCACCCAGCACACTGAGTACTGAGCACCCAGCACCCTGAGTACTGAGCACTGAGCACCCCGAGTACTGAGCACCCAGCACCCCGAGCACTGAGCACCCAGCAAACTGAGTACTGAGAACAGATCACCCTGAGTACTGAGCACCCAGCACCCTGAGTACTGAGCACTGAGCTCCCCGAGTACTGAGCACGCAGCACCCCGAGCACTGAGCACTCAGCACCCTGAGTACTGAGCACCGAGCACCCTGAGCACTGAGCACCCAGCACCCTGATCACTGAGCACCCTGAGGACTGAGCACCCAGCACCCTGAGCACTGAGCACCCAGCACCCTGAGTACTGAGCACCGATCACCCTGAGCACTGAGCACCCAGCACCCTGAGTACAGAGCACCCAGCACCCCGAGTACTGAGCACCCAACACACTGAGCACTGAGCACTGAGCACCCAGCACCCCGAGCACTGAGCACCCAGCACCCTGAGTACTGAGCACACAGCACCCCGAGCACTGAGCACCCAGTACCCCGAGAATGAGCACCCAGCACCCTGAGTACTGAGCACCCAGCACCCTGAGTACTGAGCACTAAGCACCCAGAGCACTGAGCACCCAGCACCCCGAGCACGGAGTACCCAGGACCCCGAGCACTGAGTACTGAGCACCCGGCACCCTGAGTACTGAGCACCCAGCACCCTGAGTACTGAGCAACCAGCACCCTGAGCACTGAGCACTGAGCACCCAGCACCCTGAGCACTGAGCACTGAGCACCCAGCACCACAGCCCTGAGCACCCAGCACCCCGAGCACTGAGCACCCAGCACCCTGAGCACTGAGCACCCAGCACCCTGAGTACTGAGCACCCAGCACCCTGAGTACTGAGCACCCAGCACCCTGAGCACTGAGCACCCAGCAACCCGAGCACTGAGCACCCAGCACCCTGAGTACTGAGCACCCAGCACCCCGAGTACTGAGCACCCAGCACCCTGAGTACTGAGCACCCTGAGTACTGAGCACTGAGCACCGAGCACCCTGAGTACTGAGCACCCAGCACCCCGAGCACTGAGCACCCAGCACCCTGAGTACTGAGCACCCAGCACCCCGAGTACTGAGCACCCAGCACCCTGAGTACTGAGCACCCTGAGTACTGAGCACTGAGCACCCAGCACCCTGAGTACTGAGCACCCAGCACCCCGAGCACTGAGCACCCAGCACCCTGAGTACTGAGCACCCTGAGTACTGAGCACTGAGCACCGAGCACCCTGAGTACTGAGCACCCTGAGGACTGAGCACCCAGCACCCTGAGCACTGAGCACCCAGCACCCTGAGTACTGAGCACTGATCACCCTGAGCACTGAGCACCCAGGACCCCGAGCACTGAGCACCCAGCACCCTGAGTACTGAGCACCCAGCACATTGAGCACTGAGCACCGAGCACCCTGAGTACTGAACACCCAGCACCCTGAGCACTGAGCACTGAGCACCCAGCACCCTGAACACTGAGCACTGAGCACCCAGCACACCGAGCACTGAGCACCCAGCACCCTGAGCACCCAGCACCCTGAGCACTGAGCACCCTGAGCACTGAGCACCCTGAGCACTGAGCACTGAGCACCCAGCTCCCTGAGTACTGTGCACCCAACACTCTGAGCACTGAGCACCCAGCACGCTGAGTACTGAGCACTGAGCACACAGCACCCCGAGCACTGAGCACCCAGCACCCCGAGCACTGAGCACTGAGCACACTGAGCACTGAGCACCCAGAACCCCGAGTACTGAGCACTGAGCACCCTGAGTACTGAGCACCCAGCACCCTGAGCACTGAGAACCCTGAGTACTGAGCACCGAGCACCCTGAGTACTGAGCACCCAGCACCCTGAGCACTGAGCACGGAGCAGCCCGAGGACTGAGCACCCAGCACCCTGAGCACTGAGCACCCAGCACCTTGAGTACTGAGCACCGAGCACCCCGAGCACTGAGCACCCAGCACGCTGAATACTGAGCACCCAGCACCCTGAGCACTGAGCACCCAGCACCCCGAGCACTGAGCACCCAGCACCCGGAGCACTGAGCACCCAGCACACTGAGTACTGAGCACCCAACACCCAGAGTACTGAGCACCCAGCACCCTGAGCACTGAGCACCCAGCACCCTGAGTACTGAGCACCCAGCACCCTGAGTACTGAGAACCCAGCACCCTGAGCACTGAGCACTGAGCACCCAACACCCTGAGCACTGAGCACTGAGCACCCAGCACCCCGAGCACTGAGCACCCAGCACCCTGAGCACTGAGCACCCAGCACCCTGAGCACTGAGCACCCAGCCCCCTGAGTACTGAGCACCCAGCACCATGAGTACTGAGCACCCAGCACCCTGAGTACTGAGCACCGAGCACCGCGAGCACTGAGCACCCAGCACCCTGAGCACTGAGCACCCTGAGGACTGAGCACCCAGCACCCTGAGGACTGAGCACCCAGCACCCTGAGTACTGAGCACCGATCTCCCTGAGCACTGAGCACCCAGGACCCCGAGCACTGAGCACACAGCACCCTGAGTACAGAGCACCCTGAGTACTGAGCACCGATCACCCTGAGCACTGTGCACCCAGCACCCTGAGTACTGAGCACCCAGCACCCTGAGCACTGAGCACCCAGCACCCTGAGCACTGAGCTCCCAGCAATCTGAGTACCGAGCACCCAGCACCCTGAGTACTGAGTACCCAGCACCCTGAGCACTGAGCACCCAGCACCCTGAGTACTGAGCACCCAGCACCCTGAGTACTGAGCACCCAGCACCACCCTCAGAACTGAGCACCCAGCACCCCGAGCACTGAGCACCCAGCACCCTGAGCACTGAGCACCCAGCACCCCGAGTACTGAGCACCCAGCACACCGAGTACTGAGCACCGAGCACCCTGAGCACTGAGCACCCAGCACACTGAGTACTGAGCACCCAGCACCCTGAGTACTGAGCACTGAGCACCCCGAGTACTGAGCACCCAGCACCCCGAGCACTGAGCACCCAGCAACCTGAGTACTGAGAACAGATCACCCTGAGTACTGAGCACCCAGCACCCTGAGTACTGAGCACTGAGCACCCCGAGTACTGAGCACCCAGCACCCCGAGCACTGAGCACTCAGCACCCTGAGTACTGAGCACCGAGCACCCTGAGCACTGAGCACCCAGCACCCTGATCACTGAGCACCCTGAGGACTGAGCACCCAGCACCCTGAGCACTGAGCACCCAGCACCCTGAGTACTGAGCACCGATCACCCTGAGCACTGAGCACCCAGCACCCTGAGTACAGAGCACCCAGCACCCCGAGTACTGAGCACCCAGCACCCTGAGCACTGAGCACCCAGCACCCTGAGTACTGAGCACCCTGAGTACTGAGCACCGATCACCCTGAGCACTGAGCACCCAGCACCCTGAGTACTGAGCACCCAGCACCCTGAGCACTGAGCACCCAGCACCCTGAGCACTGAGCACCCAGCACCCTGAGTACTGAGCACCCAGCACCCTGAGTACTGAGTACCCAGCACCCTGAGCACTGAGCACCCAGCACCCTGAGTACTGAGCACCGAGCACCCTGAGTACTGAGCACCCAGCACCCTTACTACTGAGCACCCAGCACCCTGAGCACTGAGCACCCAGCACCCTGAGTACTGAGCACCCAGCACCCTGAGTACTGAGCCCCTAGCACCCTGAGAATGAGCACCCAGCACCCTGAGTACAGAGCACCCAGCACCCTGAGTATTGAGCACTAAGCACCCAGAGCACTGAGCACACAGCACCCCAAGCACGGAGCACCCAGGACCCCGAGCACTGAGAACTGAGCACCCAGCACACTGAGTACTGAGCACCGAGCTCCCCGAGCACTGAGCACCCTGAGTACTGAGCACCCAGCACACCGATCACTGAGCACCCAGCACCCTGAGCACTGAGCACCCAGCACCCTGAGCACTGAGCACCCAGCACCCTGAGTACTGAGCACCCAGCACGCTGAGTACTCAGCACCCAGCACCCCGAGCACTGAGCACCAAGCACCCTGACTACTGACCACTGAGCACCCAGCACCCCGAGCACTGAGCACCCAGCACCCTGTGTACTGAGCACTGAGCACCCTGAGTACTAAGCACCCAGCACCCTGAGTACTGAACACCCAGGACCCTGAGCACTGAGCACCGAGCACCCCGAGCACTGATCACCCAGCACCCTGAGCACTCAGCACCCAGCACCCCGAGCACTGAGCACCCAGCACCCTGAGCACTGAGCACCCAGCACCCTGAGCACGGAGCACCCCGAGGACTGAGCACCCAGCACCCTGAGCACTGAGCACCCAGCACCTTGAGTACTGAGCACCGAGCACCCCGAGCACTAAGCACCCAGCACCCTGAGTACTGAGCACCCAGCACCCTGAGCACTGAGCACCCAGCACCCTGAGCACTGAGCACCCACCACCCCGAGCACGGAGCACCCAGCACCCTGAGTACTGAGCACACAACACCCAGAGTACTGAGCACCCAGCACCCTGAGCACTGAGCACCCAGCACCCCGTGTACTGATCACCCAGCACCCTGAGTACTGAGCAACCAGCACCCTGAGCACTGAGCACCCGGAGGACTGAGCATCCAGCACCCTGAGCACTGAGCACCGATCACCCTGAGCACTGAGCACCCAGCACCCCGAGCACTGAGCACCCAGCACCCTGAGTACTGAGCACCCAGCACCCCGAGTACTGAGCACCCAGCACCCTGAGTACTGAGCACCCAGCACCCCGAGCACTGAGCACCCAGCACCCTGAGTACTGAGCACCCTGAGTACTGAGCACTGAGCTCCGAGCACCCTGAGTACTGAGCAGCCTGAGGACTGAGCACCCAGCACCCTGAGCACTGAGCACCCAGCACCCTGAGTACTGAGCACAGATCACCCTGAGCACTGAGCACCCAGCACCCCGAGCACTGAGCACTGAGCACCCTGAGTACTGAGCACCCAGCACCCTGAGCACTGATCACCGAGCACCCTGAGTACTGAACACCCAGCACGCTGAGTACTGAGCACTGAGCACACAGCACCCCGAGCACTGAGCACCCACCACCCTGAGCACTGAGCACTGAGCACACTGTGCACTGAGCACCCAGAACCCCGAGTACTGAGCACTGAGCACCCTGAGTACTGAGCACCCAGCACCCTGAGCACTGAGAACCCTGAGTACTGAGCACCGAGCACCCTGAGTACTGAGCACCCAGCACCCTGAGCACTGAGCACGGAGCACCCCGAGGACTGAGCACCCAGCACCCTGAGCACTGAGCACCCAGCACCTTGAGTACTGAGCACCGAGCACCCCGAGCACTGAGCACCCAGCACGCTGAATACTGAGCACCCAGCACCCTGAGCACTGAGCACCCAGCACCCCGAGCACTGAGCACCCAGCACCCAGAGCACTGAGCACCCAGCACACTGAGTACTGAGCACCCAACACCCAGAGTACTGAGCACCCAGCACCCTTAGCACTGAGCACCCAGCACCCTGAGTACTGAGCACCCAGCACCCTGAGCACTGAGCACCCAGCACCCTGAGCACTGAGCACCCAGCACCCTGAGTACTGAGCACCCAGCACCCTGAGCACTGAGCACCCAGCACCCTGAGCACTGAGCACCCAGCACGCTGAGTACTGAGCACCCAGCACCCTGAGTACTGAGTACCCAGCACCCTGAGCACTGAGCACCCAGCACCCTGAGTACTGAGCCCCTAGCACCCTGAGAATGAGCACCCACCACCCTGAGTACAGAGCACCCAGCACCCTGAGTACTGAGCACTAAGCACCCAGAGCACTGAGCACACAGCACCCCAAGCACGGAGCACCCAGGACCCCGAGCACTGAGAACTGAGCACCCAGCACACTGAGTACTGAGCACCGAGCTCCCCGAGCACTGAGCACCCTGAGTACTGAGCACCCAGCACACCGATCACTGAGCACCCAGCACCCTGAGCACTGAGCACCCAGCACCCTGAGCACTGAGCACCCAGCACCCTGAGGACTAAGCACCCAGCACGCTGAGTACTCAGCACCCAGCACCCCGAGCACTGAGCACCAAGCACCCTGACTACTGACCACTGAGCACCCAGCACCCCGAGCACTGAGCACCCAGCACCCTGTGTACTGAGCACTGAGCACCCTGAGTACTAAGCACCCAGCACCCTGAGTACTGAACACCCAGGACCCTGAGCACTGAGCACGGAGCACCCCGAGCACTGATCACCCAGCACCCTGAGCACTCAGCACCCAGCACCCCGAGCACTGAGCACCCAGCACCCTGAGCACTGAGCACCCAGCACCCTGAGCACGGAGCACCCCGAGGACTGAGCACCCAGCACCCTGAGCACTGAGCACCCAGCACCTTGAGTACTGAGCACCGAGCACCCCGAGCACTAAGCACCCAGCACCCTGAGTACTGAGCACCCAGCACCCTGAGCACTGAGCACCCAGCACCCTGAGCACTGAGCACCCACCACCCCGAGCACGGAGCACCCAGCACCCTGAGCACTGAGCACACAACACCCAGAGTACTGAGCACCCAGCACCCTGAGCACTGAGCACCCAGCACCCCGTGTACTGAGCACCCAGCACCCTGAGTACTGAGCAACCAGCACCCTGAGCACTGAGCACCCGGAGGACTGAGCATCCAGCACCCTGAGCACAGAGCACCGATCACCCTGAGCACTGAGCACCCAGCACCCCGAGCACTGAGCACCCAGCACCCTGAGTACTGAGCACCCAGCACCCCGAGTACTGAGCACCCAGCACCCTGAGTACTGAGCACCCAGCACCCCGAGCACTGAGCACCCAGCAGCCTGAGTACTGAGCACCCTGAGTACTGAGCACTGAGCACCGAGCACCCTGAGTACTGAGCAGCCTGAGGACTGAGCACCCAGCACCCTGAGCACTGAGCACCCAGCACCCTGAGTACTGAGCACAGATCACCCTGAGCACTGAGCACCCAGCACCCCGAGCACTGAGCACTGAGCACCCTGAGTACTGAGCACCCAGCACCCTGAGCACTGATCACCGAGCACCCTGAGTACTGAAAACCCAGCACGCTGAGTACTGAGCACTGAGCACACAGCACCCCGAGCACTGAGCACCCAGCACCCCGAGCACTGAGCACTGAGCACACTGAGCACTGAGCACCCAGAACCCCGAGTACTGAGCACTGAGCACCCTGAGTACTGAGCACCCAGCACCCTGAGCACTGAGAACCCTGAGTACTGAGCACCGAGCACCCTGAGTACTGAGCACCCAGCACCCTGAGCACTGAGCACGGAGCACCCCGAGGACTGAGCACCCAGCACCCTGAGCACTGAGCACCCAGCACCTTGAGTACTGAGCACCGAGCACCCCGAGCACTGAGCACCCAGCACGCTGAATACTGAGCACCCAGCACCCTGAGCACTGAGCACCCAGCACCCCGAGCACTGAGCACCCAGCACCCAGAGCACTGAGCACCCAGCACACTGAGTACTGAGCACCCAACACCCAGAGTACTGAGCACCCAGCACCCTGAGCACTGAGCACCCAGCACCCTGAGTACTGAGCACCCAGCACCCTGAGCACTGAGCACCCAGCACCCTGAGCACTGAGCACCCAGCACCCTGAGTACTGAGCACCCAGCACCCTGAGCACTGAGCACCCAGCACCCTGAGCACTGAGCACCCAGCACCCTGAGTACTGAGCACCCAGCACCCTGAGCACTGAGCACCCAGCACCCTGAGCACGGAGCACCCCGAGGACTGAGCACCCAGCACCCTGAGCACTGAGCACCCAGCACCTTGAGTACTGAGCACCGAGCACCCCGAGCACTAAGCACCCAGCACCCTGAGTACTGAGCACCCAGCACCCTGAGCACTGAGCACCCAGCACCCTGAGCACTGAGCACCCACCACCCCGAGCACGGAGCACCCAGCACCCTGAGTACTGAGCACACAACACCCAGAGTACTGAGCACCCAGCACCCTGAGCACTGAGCACCCAGCACCCGTGTACTGAGCACCCAGCACCCTGAGTACTGAGCAACCAGCACCCTGAGCACTGAGCACCCGGAGGACTGAGCATCCAGCACCCTGAGCACAGAGCACCGATCACCCTGAGCACTGAGCACCCAGCACCCCGAGCACTGAGCACCCAGCACCCTGAGTACTGAGCACCCAGCACCCCGAGTACTGAGCACCCAGCACCCTGAGTACTGAGCACCCAGCACCCCGAGCACTGAGCACCCAGCACCCTGAGTACTGAGCACCCTGAGTACTGAGCACTGAGCACCGAGCACCCTGAGTACTGAGCAGCCTGAGGACTGAGCACCCAGCACCCTGAGCACTGAGCACCCAGCACCCTGAGTACTGAGCACAGATCACCCTGAGCACTGAGCACCCAGCACCCCGAGCACTGAGCACTGAGCACCCTGAGTACTGAGCACCCAGCACCCTGAGCACTGATCACCGAGCACCCTGAGTACTGAACACCCAGCACGCTGAGTACTGAGCACTGAGCACACAGCACCCCGAGCACTGAGCACCCAGCACCCCGAGCACTGAGCACTGAGCACACTGAGCACTGAGCACCCAGAACCCCGAGTACTGAGCACTGAGCACCCTGAGTACTGAGCACCCAGCACCCTGAGCACTGAGAACCCTGAGTACTGAGCACCGAGCACCCTGAGTACTGAGCACCCAGCACCCTGAGCACTGAGCACGGAGCACCCCGAGGACTGAGCACCCAGCACCCTGAGCACTGAGCACCCAGCACCTTGAGTACTGAGCACCGAGCACCCCGAGCACTGAGCACCCAGCACGCTGAATACTGAGCACCCAGCACCCTGAGCACTGAGCACCCAGCACCCCGAGTACTGAGCACCCAGCACCCAGAGCACTGAGCACCCAGCACACTGAGTACTGAGCACCCAACACCCAGAGTACTGAGCACCCAGCACCCTGAGCACTGAGCACCCAGCACCCTGAGTACTGAGCACCCAGCACCCTGAGCACTGAGCACCCAGCACCCTGAGTACTGAGCACCCAGCACCCCGAGTACTGAGCACCCAGCACCCTGAGTACTGAGCACCCAGCACCCCGAGCACTGAGCACCCAGCACCCTGAGTACTGAGCACCCAGCACCCCGAGCACTGAGCACCCAGCACCCTGAGTACTGAGCACCCTGAGTACTGAGCACTGAGCACCGAGCACCCTGAGTACTGAGCAGCCTGAGGACTGAGCACCCAGCACCCTGAGCACTGAGCACCCAGCACCCTGAGTACTGAGCACAGATCACCCTGAGCACAGAGCACCCAGCACCCCGAGCACTGAGCACTGAGCACCCTGAGTACTGAGCACCCAGCACCCTGAGCACTGATCACCGAGCACCCTGAGTACTGAACACCCAGCACGCTGAGTACTGAGCACTGAGCACACAGCACCCCGAGCACTGAGCACCCAGCACCCCGAGCACTGAGCACTGAGCACACTGAGCACTGAGCACCCAGAACCCCGAGTACTGAGCACTGAGCACCCTGAGTACTGAGCACCCAGCACCCCGTGTACTGAGCACCCAGCACCCTGAGTACTGAGCAACCAGCACCCTGAGCACTGAGCACCCGGAGGACTGAGCATCCAGCACCCTGAGCACAGAGCACCGATCACCCTGAGCACTGAGCACCCAGCACCCCGAGCACTGAGCACCCAGCACCCTGAGTACTGAGCACCCAGCACCCCGAGTACTGAGCACCCAGCACCCTGAGTACTGAGCACCCAGCACCCCGAGCACTGAGCACCCAGCACCCTGAGTACTGAGCACCCTGAGTACTGAGCACTGAGCACCGAGCACCCTGAGTACTGAGCAGCCTGAGGACTGAGCACCCAGCACCCTGAGCACTGAGCACCCAGCACCCTGAGTACTGAGCACAGATCACCCTGAGCACTGAGCACCCAGCACCCCGAGCACTGAGCACTGAGCACCCTGAGTACTGAGCACCCAGCACCCTGAGCACTGATCACCGAGCACCCTGAGTACTGAACACCCAGCACGCTGAGTACTGAGCACTGAGCACACAGCACCCCGAGCACTGAGCACCCAGCACCCCGAGCACTGAGCACTGAGCACACTGAGCACTGAGCACCCAGAACCCCGAGTACTGAGCACTGAGCACCCTGAGTACTGAGCACCCAGCACCCCGTGTACTGAGCACCCAGCACCCTGAGTACTGAGCAACCAGCACCCTGAGCACTGAGCACCCGGAGGACTGAGCATCCAGCACCCTGAGCACAGAGCACCGATCACCCTGAGCACTGAGCACCCAGCACCCCGAGCACTGAGCACCCAGCACCCTGAGTACTGAGCACCCAGCACCCCGAGTACTGAGCACCCAGCACCCTGAGTACTGAGCACCCAGCACCCCGAGAACTGAGCACCCAGCCCCCTGAGTACTGAGCACCCTGAGTACTGAGCACTGAGCACCGAGCACCCTGAGTACTGAGCAGCCTGAGGACTGAGCACCCAGCACCCTGAGCACTGAGCACCCAGCACCCTGAGTACTGAGCACAGATCACCCTGAGCACTGAGCACCCAGCACCCCGAGCACTGAGCACTGAGCACCCTGAGTACTGAGCACCCAGCACCCTGAGCACTGATCACCGAGCACCCTGAGTACTGAACACCCAGCACGCTGAGTACTGAGCACTGAGCACACAGCACCCCGAGCACTGAGCACCCAGCACCCCGAGCACTGAGCACTGAGCACACTGAGCACTGAGCACCCAGAACCCCGAGTACTGAGCACTGAGCACCCTGAGTACTGAGCACCCAGCACCCCGTGTACTGAGCACCCAGCACCCTGAGTACTGAGCAACCAGCACCCTGAGCACTGAGCACCCGGAGGACTGAGCATCCAGCACCCTGAGCACAGAGCACCGATCACCCTGAGCACTGAGCACCCAGCACCCCGAGCACTGAGCACCCAGCACCCTGAGTACTGAGCACCCAGCACCCCGAGTACTGAGCACCCAGCACCCTGAGTACTGAGCACCCAGCACCCCGAGCACTGAGCACCCAGCACCCTGAGTACTGAGCACCCTGAGTACTGAGCACTGAGCACCGAGCACCCTGAGTACTGAGCAGCCTGAGGACTGAGCACAAAGCACCCTGAGCACTGAGCACCCAGCACCCTGAGTACTGAGCACAGATCACCCTGAGCACTGAGCACCCAGCACCCCGAGCACTGAGCACTGAGCACCCTGAGTACTGAGCACCCAGCACCCTGAGCACTGATCACCGAGCACCCTGAGTACTGAACACCCAGCACGCTGAGTACTGAGCACTGAGCACACAGCACCCCGAGCACTGAGCACCCAGCACCCCGAGCACTGAGCACTGAGCACACTGAGCACTGAGCACCCAGAACCCCGAGTACTGAGCACTGAGCACCCTGAGTACTGAGCACCCAGCACCCCGTGTACTGAGCACCCAGCACCCTGAGTACTGAGCAACCAGCACCCTGAGCACTGAGCACCCGGAGGACTGAGCATCCAGCACCCTGAGCACAGAGCACCGATCACCCTGAGCACTGAGCACCCAGCACCCCGAGCACTGAGCACCCAGCACCCTGAGTACTGAGCACCCAGCACCCCGAGTACTGAGCACCCAGCACCCTGAGTACTGAGCACCCAGCACCCCGAGCACTGAGCACCCAGCACCCTGAGTACTGAGCACCCTGAGTACTGAGCACTGAGCACCGAGCACCCTGAGTACTGAGCAGCCTGAGGACTGAGCACCCAGCACCCTGAGCACTGAGCACCCAGCACCCTGAGTACTGAGCACAGATCACCCTGAGCACTGAGCACCCAGCACCCCGAGCACTGAGCACTGAGCACCCTGAGTACTGAGCACCCAGCACCCTGAGCACTGATCACCGAGCACCCTGAGTACTGAACACCCAGCACGCTGAGTACTGAGCACTGAGCACACAGCACCCCGAGCACTGAGCACCCAGCACCCCGAGCACTGAGCACTGAGCACACTGAGCACTGAGCACCCAGAACCCCGAGTACTGAGCACTGAGCACCCTGAGTACTGAGCACCCAGCACCCCGTGTACTGAGCACCCAGCACCCTGAGTACTGAGCAACCAGCAACCTGAGCACTGAGCACCCGGAGGACTGAGCATCCAGCACCCTGAGCACAGAGCACCGATCACCCTGAGCACTGAGCACCCAGCACCCCGAGCACTGAGCACCCAGCACCCTGAGTACTGAGCACCCAGCACCCCGAGTACTGAGCACCCAGCACCCTGAGTACTGAGCACCCAGCACCCCGAGCACTGAGCACCCAGCACCCTGAGTACTGAGCACCCTGAGTACTGAGCACTGAGCACCGAGCACCCTGAGTACTGAGCAGCCTGAGGACTGAGCACCCAGCACCCTGAGCACTGAGCACCCAGCACCCTGAGTACTGAGCACAGATCACCCTGAGCACTGAGCACCCAGCACCCCGAGCACTGAGCACTGAGCACCCTGAGTACTGAGCACCCAGCACCCTGAGCACTGATCACCGAGCACCCTGAGTACTGAACACCCAGCACGCTGAGTACTGAGCACTGAGCACACAGCACCCCGAGCACTGAGCACCCAGCACCCCGAGCACTGAGCACTGAGCACACTGAGCACTGAGCACCCAGAACCCCGAGTACTGAGCACTGAGCACCCTGAGTACTGAGCACCCAGCACCCCGTGTACTGAGCACCCAGCACCCTGAGTACTGAGCAACCAGCACCCTGAGCACTGAGCACCCGGAGGACTGAGCATCCAGCACCCTGAGCACAGAGCACCGATCACCCTGAGCACTGAGCACCCAGCACCCCGAGCACTGAGCACCCAGCACCCTGAGTACTGAGCACCCAGCACCCCGAGTACTGAGCACCCAGCACCCTGAGTACTGAGCACCCAGCACCCCGAGCACTGAGCACCCAGCACCCTGAGTACTGAGCACCCTGAGTACTGAGCACTGAGCACCGAGCACCCTGAGTACTGAGCAGCCTGAGGACTGAGCACCCAGCACCCTGAGCACTGAGCACCCAGCACCCTGAGTACTGAGCACAGATCACCCTGAGCACTGAGCACCCAGCACCCCGAGCACTGAGCACTGAGCACCCTGAGTACTGAGCACCCAGCACCCTGAGCACTGATCACCGAGCACCCTGAGTACTGAACACCCAGCACGCTGAGTACTGAGCACTGAGCACACAGCACCCCGAGCACTGAGCACCCAGCACCCCGAGCACTGAGCACTGAGCACACTGAGCACTGAGCACCCAGAACCCCGAGTACTGAGCACTGAGCACCCTGAGTACTGAGCACCCAGCACCCCGTGTACTGAGCACCCAGCACCCTGAGTACTGAGCAACCAGCACCCTGAGCACTGAGCACCCGGAGGACTGAGCATCCAGCACCCTGAGCACAGAGCACCGATCACCCTGAGCACTGAGCACCCAGCACCCCGAGCACTGAGCACCCAGCACCCTGAGTACTGAGCACCCAGCACCCCGAGTACTGAGCACCCAGCACCCTGAGTACTGAGCACCCAGCACCCCGAGCACTGAGCACCCAGCACCCTGAGTACTGAGCACCCTGAGTACTGAGCACTGAGCACCGAGCACCCTGAGTACTGAGCAGCCTGAGGACTGAGCACCCAGCACCCTGAGCACTGAGCACCCAGCACCCTGAGTACTGAGCACAGATCACCCTGAGCACTGAGCACCCAGCACCCCGAGCACTGAGCACTGAGCACCCTGAGTACTGAGCACCCAGCACCCTGAGCACTGATCACCGAGCACCCTGAGTACTGAACACCCAGCACGCTGAGTACTGAGCACTGAGCACACAGCACCCCGAGCACTGAGCACCCAGCACCCCGAGCACTGAGCACTGAGCACACTGAGCACTGAGCACCCAGAACCCCGAGTACTGAGCACTGAGCACCCTGAGTACTGAGCACCCAGCACCCCGTGTACTGAGCACCCAGCACCCTGAGTACTGAGCAACCAGCACCCTGAGCACTGAGCACCCGGAGGACTGAGCATCCAGCACCCTGAGCACAGAGCACCGATCACCCTGAGCACTGAGCACCCAGCACCCCGAGCACTGAGCACCCAGCACCCTGAGTACTGAGCACCCAGCACCCCGAGTACTGAGCACCCAGCACCCTGAGTACTGAGCACCCAGCACCCCGAGCACTGAGCACCCAGCACCCTGAGTACTGAGCACCCTGAGTACTGAGCACTGAGCACCGAGCACCCTGAGTACTGAGCAGCCTGAGGACTGAGCACCCAGCACCCTGAGCACTGAGCACCCAGCACCCTGAGTACTGAGCACAGATCACCCTGAGCACTGAGCACCCAGCACCCCGAGCACTGAGCACTGAGCACCCTGAGTACTGAGCACCCAGCACCCTGAGCACTGATCACCGAGCACCCTGAGTACTGAACACCCAGCACGCTGAGTACTGAGCACTGAGCACACAGCACCCCGAGCACTGAGCACCCAGCACCCCGAGCACTGAGCACTGAGCACACTGAGCACTGAGCACCCAGAACCCCGAGTACTGAGCACTGAGCACCCTGAGTACTGAGCACCCAGCACCCCGTGTACTGAGCACCCAGCACCCTGAGTACTGAGCAACCAGCACCCTGAGCACTGAGCACCCGGAGGACTGAGCATCCAGCACCCTGAGCACAGAGCACCGATCACCCTGAGCACTGAGCACCCAGCACCCCGAGCACTGAGCACCCAGCACCCTGAGTACTGAGCACCCAGCACCCCGAGTACTAAGCACCCAGCACCCTGAGTACTGAGCACCCAGCACCCCGAGCACTGAGCACCCAGCACCCTGAGTACTGAGCACCCTGAGTACTGAGCACTGAGCACCGAGCACCCTGAGTACTGAGCAGCCTGAGGACTGAGCACCCAGCACCCTGAGCACTGAGCACCCAGCACCCTGAGTACTGAGCACAGATCACCCTGAGCACTGAGCACCCAGCACCCCGAGCACTGAGCACTGAGCACCCTGAGTACTGAGCACCCAGCACCCTGAGCACTGATCACCGAGCACCCTGAGTACTGAACACCCAGCACGCTGAGTACTGAGCACTGAGCACACAGCACCCCGAGCACTGAGCACCCAGCACCCCGAGCACTGAGCACTGAGCACACTGAGCACTGAGCACCCAGAACCCCGAGTACTGAGCACTGAGCACCCTGAGTACTGAGCACCCAGCACCCCGTGTACTGAGCACCCAGCACCCTGAGTACTGAGCAACCAGCACCCTGAGCACTGAGCACCCGGAGGACTGAGCATCCAGCACCCTGAGCACAGAGCACCGATCACCCTGAGCACTGAGCACCCAGCACCCCGAGCACTGAGCACCCAGCACCCTGAGTACTGAGCACCCAGCACCCCGAGTACTGAGCACCCAGCACCCTGAGTACTGAGCACCCAGCACCCCGAGCACTGAGCACCCAGCACCCTGAGTACTGAGCACCCTGAGTACTGAGCACTGAGCACCGAGCACCCTGAGTACTGAGCAGCCTGAGGACTGAGCACCCAGCACCCTGAGCACTGAGCACCCAGCACCCTGAGTACTGAGCACAGATCACCCTGAGCACTGAGCACCCAGCACCCCGAGCACTGAGCACTGAGCACCCTGAGTACTGAGCACCCAGCACCCTGAGCACTGATCACCGAGCACCCTGAGTACTGAACACCCAGCACGCTGAGTACTGAGCACTGAGCACACAGCACCCCGAGCACTGAGCACCCAGCACCCCGAGCACTGAGCACTGAGCACACTGAGCACTGAGCACCCAGAACCCCGAGTACTGAGCACTGAGCACCCTGAGTACTGAGCACCCAGCACCCCGTGTACTGAGCACCCAGCACCCTGAGTACTGAGCAACCAGCAACCTGAGCACTGAGCACCCGGAGGACTGAGCATCCAGCACCCTGAGCACAGAGCACCGATCACCCTGAGCACTGAGCACCCAGCACCCCGAGCACTGAGCACCCAGCACCCTGAGTACTGAGCACCCAGCACCCCGAGTACTGAGCACCCAGCACCCTGAGTACTGAGCACCCAGCACCCCGAGCACTGAGCACCCAGCACCCTGAGTACTGAGCACCCTGAGTACTGAGCACTGAGCACCGAGCACCCTGAGTACTGAGCAGCCTGAGGACTGAGCACCCAGCACCCTGAGCACTGAGCACCCAGCACCCTGAGTACTGAGCACAGATCACCCTGAGCACTGAGCACCCAGCACCCCGAGCACTGAGCACTGAGCACCCTGAGTACTGAGCACCCAGCACCCTGAGCACTGATCACCGAGCACCCTGAGTACTGAACACCCAGCACGCTGAGTACTGAGCACTGAGCACACAGCACCCCGAGCACTGAGCACCCAGCACCCCGAGCACTGAGCACTGAGCACACTGAGCACTGAGCACCCAGAACCCCGAGTACTGAGCACTGAGCACCCTGAGTACTGAGCACCCAGCACCCCGTGTACTGAGCACCCAGCACCCTGAGTACTGAGCAACCAGCACCCTGAGCACTGAGCACCCGGAGGACTGAGCATCCAGCACCCTGAGCACAGAGCACCGATCACCCTGAGCACTGAGCACCCAGCACCCCGAGCACTGAGCACCCAGCACCCTGAGTACTGAGCACCCAGCACCCCGAGTACTGAGCACCCAGCACCCTGAGTACTGAGCACCCAGCACCCCGAGCACTGAGCACCCAGCACCCTGAGTACTGAGCACCCTGAGTACTGAGCACTGAGCACCGAGCACCCTGAGTACTGAGCAGCCTGAGGACTGAGCACCCAGCACCCTGAGCACTGAGCACCCAGCACCCTGAGTACTGAGCACAGATCACCCTGAGCACTGAGCACCCAGCACCCCGAGCACTGAGCACTGAGCACCCTGAGTACTGAGCACCCAGCACCCTGAGCACTGATCACCGAGCACCCTGAGTACTGAACACCCAGCACGCTGAGTACTGAGCACTGAGCACACAGCACCCCGAGCACTGAGCACCCAGCACCCCGAGCACTGAGCACTGAGCACACTGAGCACTGAGCACCCAGAACCCCGAGTACTGAGCACTGAGCACCCTGAGTACTGATCACCCAGCACCCCGTGTACTGAGCACCCAGCACCCTGAGTACTGAGCAACCAGCACCCTGAGCACTGAGCACCCGGAGGACTGAGCATCCAGCACCCTGAGCACAGAGCACCGATCACCCTGAGCACTGAGCACCCAGCACCCCGAGCACTGAGCACCCAGCACCCTGAGTACTGAGCACCCAGCACCCCGAGTACTGAGCACCCAGCACCCTGAGTACTGAGCACCCAGCACCCCGAGCACTGAGCACCCAGCACCCTGAGTACTGAGCACTGAGCACCGAGCACCCTGAGTACTGAGCAGCCTGAGGACTGAGCACCCAGCACCCTGAGCACTGAGCACCCAGCACCCTGAGTACTGAGCACAGATCACCCTGAGCACTGTGCACCCAGCACCCCGAGCACTGAGCACTGAGCACCCTGAGTACTGAGCACCCAGCACCCTGAGCACTGATCACCGAGCACCCTGAGTACTGAACACCCAGCACGCTGAGTACTGAGCACTGAGCACACAGCACCCCGAGCACTGAGCACCCAGCACCCCGAGCACTGAGCACTGAGCACACTGAGCACTGAGCACCCAGAACCCCGAGTACTGAGCACTGAGCACCCTGAGTACTGAGCACCCAGCACCCCGTGTACTGAGCACCCAGCACCCTGAGTACTGAGCAACCAGCACCCTGAGCACTGAGCACCCGGAGGACTGAGCATCCAGCACCCTGAGCACAGAGCACCGATCACCCTGAGCACTGAGCACCCAGCACCCCGAGCACTGAGCACCCAGCACCCTGAGTACTGAGCACCCAGCACCCCGAGTACTGAGCACCCAGCACCCTGAGTACTGAGCACCCAGCACCCCGAGCACTGAGCACCCAGCACCCTGAGTACTGAGCACCCTGAGTACTGAGCACTGAGCACCGAGCACCCTGAGTACTGAGCAGCCTGAGGACTGAGCACCCAGCACCCTGAGCACTGAGCACCCAGCACCCTGAGTACTGAGCACAGATCACCCTGAGCACTGAGCACCCAGCACCCCGAGCACTGAGCACTGAGCACCCTGAGTACTGAGCACCCAGCACCCTGAGCACTGATCACCGAGCACCCTGAGTACTGAACACCCAGCACGCTGAGTACTGAGCACTGAGCACACAGCACCCCGAGCACTGAGCACCCAGCACCCCGAGCACTGAGCACTGAGCACACTGAGCACTGAGCACCCAGAACCCCGAGTACTGAGCACTGAGCACCCTGAGTACTGAGCACCCAGCACCCCGTGTACTGAGCACCCAGCACCCTGAGTACTGAGCAACCAGCACCCTGAGCACTGAGCACCCGGAGGACTGAGCATCCAGCACCCTGAGCACAGAGCACCGATCACCCTGAGCACTGAGCACCCAGCACCCCGAGCACTGAGCACCCAGCACCCTGAGTACTGAGCACCCAGCACCCCGAGTACTGAGCACCCAGCACCCTGAGTACTGAGCACCCAGCACCCCGAGCACTGAGCACCCAGCACCCTGAGTACTGAGCACCCTGAGTACTGAGCACTGAGCACCGACCACCCTGAGTACTGAGCAGCCTGAGGACTGAGCACCCAGCACCCTGAGCACTGAGCACCCAGCACCCTGAGTACTGAGCACAGATCACCCTGAGCACTGAGCACCCAGCACCCCGAGCACTGAGCACTGAGCACCCTGAGTACTGAGCACCCAGCACCCTGAGCACTGATCACCGAGCACCCTGAGTACTGAACACCCAGCACGCTGAGTACTGAGCACTGAGCACACAGCACCCCGAGCACTGAGCACCCAGCACCCCGAGCACTGAGCACTGAGCACACTGAGCACTGAGCACCCAGAACCCCGAGTACTGAGCACTGAGCACCCTGAGTACTGAGCACCCAGCACCCTGAGCACTGAGAACCCTGAGTACTGAGCACCGAGCACCCTGAGTACTGAGCACCCAGCACCCTGAGCACTGAGCACGGAGCACCCCGAGGACTGAGCACCCAGCACCCTGAGCACTGAGCACCCAGCACCTTGAGTACTGAGCACCGAGCACCCCGAGCACTGAGCACCCAGCACGCTGAATACTGAGCACCCAGCACCCTGAGCACTGAGCACCCAGCACCCCGAGCACTGAGCACCCAGCACCCAGAGCACTGAGCACCCAGCACACTGAGTACTGAGCACCCAACACCCAGAGTACTGAGCACCCAGCACCCTGAGCACTGAGCACCCAGCACCCTGAGTACTGAGCACCCAGCACCCTGAGCACTGAGCACCCAGCACCCTGAGCACTGAGCACCCAGCACCCTGAGTACTGAGCACCCAGCACCCTGAGCACTGAGCACCCAGCACCCTGAGCACTGAGCACCCAGCACCCTGAGTACTGAGCACCCAGCACCCTGAGTACTGAGTACCCAGCACCCTGAGCACTGAGCACCCAGCACCCTGAGTACTGAGCACCGAGCACCCTGAGTACTGAGCACCCAGCACCCTTACTACTGAGCACCCAGCACCCTGAGCACTGAGCACCCAGCACCCTGAGTACTGAGCACCCAGCACCCTGAGTACTGAGCCCCTAGCACCCTGAGAATGAGCACCCAGCACCATGAGTACTGAGCACCCAGCACCCTGAGTACTGAGCACTAAGCACCCAGAGCACTGAGCACACAGCACCCCAAGCACGGAGCACCCAGGACCCCGAGCACTGAGAACTGAGCACCCAGCACACTGAGTACTGAGCACCGAGCTCCCCGAGCACTGAGCACCCTGAGTACTGAGCACCCAGCACCCCGATCACTGAGCACCCAGCACCCTGAGCACTGAGCACCCAGCACCCTGAGCACTGAGCACCCAGCACCCTGAGTACTGAGCACCCAGCACGCTGAGTACTGAGCACCCAGCACCCCGAGCACTGAGCACCAAGCACCCTGACTACTGACCACTGAGCACCCAGCACCCCGAGCACTGAGCACCCAGCACCCTGTGTACTGAGCACTGAGCACCCTGAGTACTAAGCACCCAGAACCCTGAGTACTGAACACCCAGGACCCTGAGCACTGAGCACCGAGCACCCCGAGCACTGATCACCCAGCACCCTGAGCACTCAGCACCCAGCACCCCGAGCACTGAGCACCCAGCACCCTGAGCACTGAGCACCCAGCACCCTGAGCACGGAGCACCCCGAGGACTGAGCACCCAGCACCCTGAGCACTGAGCACCCAGCACCTTGAGTACTGAGCACCGAGCACCCCGAGCACTAAGCACCCAGCACCCTGAGTACTGAGCACCAAGCACCCTGAGCACTGAGCACCCAGCACCCTGAGCACTGAGCACCCACCACCCCGAGCACGGAGCACCCAGCACCCTGAGTACTGAGCACACAACACTCAGAGTACTGAGCACCCAGCACCCTGAGCACTGAGCACCCAGCACCCCGTGTACTGAGCACCCAGCACCCTGAGTACTGAGCAACCAGCACCCTGAGCATTGAGCACCCGGAGGACTGAGCATCCAGCACCCTGAGCACTGAGCACCGATCACCCTGAGCACTGAGCACCCAGCACCCCGAGCACTGAGCACCCAGCACCCTGAGTACTGAGCACCCAGCACCCCGAGTACTGAGCACCCAGCACCCTGAGTACTGAGCACCCAGCACCCCGAGCACTGAGCACCCAGCACCCTGAGTACTGAGCACCCTGAGTACTGAGCACTGAGCACCGAGCACCCTGAGTACTGAGCACCCTGAGGACTGAGCACCCAGCACCCTGAGCACTGAGCACCCAGCACCCCGAGCACTGAGCACTGAGCACCCTGAGTACTGAGCACCCAGCACCCTGAGCACTGAGCACCGAGCACCCTGAGTACTGAACACCCAGCACGCTGAGTACTGAGAACTGAGCACACAGCACCCCGAGCACTGAGCACCCAGCACCCCGAGCACTGAGCACTGAGCACACTGAGCACTGAGCACCCAGAACCCCGAGTACTGAGCACTGAGCACCCTGAGTACTGAGCACCCAGCACCCTGAGCACTGAGAACCCTGAGTACTGAGCACCGAGCACCCTGAGTACTGAGCACCCAGCACCCTGAGCACTGAGCACGGAGCACCCCGAGGACTGAGCACCCAGCACCCTGAGCACTGAGCACCCAGCACCTTGAGTACTGAGCACCGAGCACCCCGAGCACTGAGCACCCAGCACGCTGAATACTGAGCACCCACCACCCTGAGCACTGAGCACCCAGCACCCCGAGCACTGAGCACCCAGCACCCAGAGCACTGAGCACCCAGCACACTGAGTACTGAGCACCCAACACCCAGAGTACTGAGCACCCAGCACCCTGAGCACTGAGCACCCAGCACCCTGAGTACTGAGCACCCAGCACCCTGAGCACTGAGCACCCAGCACCCCGAGCACTGAGCACCCAGCACCCTGAGCACTGAGCACCCAGCACCCTGAGCACTGAGCACCCAGCCCCCTGAGTACTGAGCACCCAGCACCATGAGTACTGAGCACCCAGCACCCTGAGTACTGAGCACCGAGCACCGCGAGCACTGAGCACCCAGCACCCTGAGCACTGAGCACCCTGAGGACTGAGCACCCAGCACCCTGAGCACTGAGCACCCAGCACACTGAGTACTGAGCACCGATCTCCCTGAGCACTGAGCACCCAGGACCCCGAGCACTGAGCACCCAGCACCCTGAGTACAGAGCACCCTGAGTACTGAGCACCGATCACCCTGAGCACTGAGCACCCAGCACCCTGAGTACTGAGCACCCAGCACCCTGAGCACTGAGCACCCAGCACCCTGAGCACTGAGCTCCCAGCACCCTGAGTACCGAGCACCCAGCACCCTTAGTACTGAGTACCCAGCACCCAGAGCACTGAGCACCCAGCACCCTGAGTACTGAGCACCCAGCACCCTGAGTACTGAGCACCCAGCACCACCCTCAGCACTGAGCACCAAGCACCCCGAGCACTGAGCACCCAGCACCCTGAGCACTGAGCACCCAGCACCCCAAGTACTGAGCACCCAGCACCCCGAGTACTGAGCACCGAGCACCCCGAGCACTGAGCACCCAGCACACTGAGTACTGAGCACACAGCACCCTGAGTACTGAGCACTGAGCACCCCGAGTACTGAGCACCCAGCACCCTGAGCACTGAGCACCCAGCAACCTGAGTACTGAGAACAGATCACCCTGAGTACTGAGCACCCAGCACCCTGAGTACTGAGCACTGAGCACCCCGAGTACTGAGCACCCAGCACTCCGAGCACTGAGCACTCAGCACCCTGAGTACTGAGCACCGAGCACCCTGAGCACTGAGCACCCAGCACCCTGATCACTGAGCACCCTGAGGACTGAGCACCCAGCACCCTGAGCACTGAGCACCCAGCACCCTGAGTACTGAGCACCGATCACCCTGAGCACTGAGCACCCAGCACCCTGAGTACAGAGCACCCAGCACTCCGAGTAGTGAGCACCCAGCACCCTGAGCACTGAGCACCCAGCACCCTGAGTACTGAGCACCCTGAGTACTGAGCACCGATCACCCTGAGCACTGAGCACCCAGCACCCTGATTACTGAGCACCCAGCACCCTGAGCACTGAGCACCCAGCACCCTGAGCACTGAGCACCCAGCACCCTGAGTACTGAGCACCCAGCACCCTGAGTACTGTGTACCCAGCACCCTGAGCACTGAGCACCCAGCACCCTGAGTACTGAGCACCGAGCACCCTGAGTACTGAGCACCCAGCACCCTTAGTACTGAGCACCCAGCACCCTGAGCACTGAGCACCCAGCACCCTGAGTACTGAGCACCCAGCACCCTGAGTACTGAGCCCCTAGCACCCTGAGAATGAGCACACAGCACCATGAGTACTGAGCACCCAGCACCCTGAGTACTGAGCACTAAGCACCCAGAGCACTGAGCACACAGCACCCCAAGCACGGAGCACCCAGGACTCCGAGCACTGAGAACTGAGCAACCAGCACACTGAGTACTGAGCACCGAGCTCCCCGAGCACTGAGCACCCTGAGTACTGAGCACCCAGCACCCCGATCACTGAGCACCCAGCACCCTGAGCACTGAGCACCCAGCACCCTGAGCACTGAGCACCCAGCACCCTGAGTACTGAGCACCCAACACGCTGAGTACTGAGCACCCAGCACCCCGAGCACTGAGCACCAAGCACCCTGACTACTGACCACTGAGCACCCAGCACCCCGAGCACTGAGCACCCAGCACCCGGTGTACTGAGCACTGAGCACCCTGAGTACTAAGCACCCAGCACCCTGAGTACTGAGCACCCAGGACCCTGAGCACTGAGCACCGAGCACCCAGCACCCTGAGCACTGAGCACCCAGCACCCCGAGCACTGAGCACCCAGCACCCCGAGAATGAGCACCCAGCACCCTGAGTCCTGAGAACCGAGCACCCCGAGCACTAAGCACCCAGCACCCTGAGTACTGAGCCCCCAGCACCCTGAGCACTGAGCACCGATCACCCTGAGCACTGAGCACCCAGCACCCCGAGCACTGGGCACCCAGCACCCTGAGTACTGAGCACCCAGCACCCCGAGTACTGAGCACCCAGCACCCTGAGTACTGAGCACCCAGCACCCCGAGCACTGAGCACCCAGCACCCTGAGTACTGAGCACCCTGAGTACTGAGCACTGAGCACCGAGCACCGTGAGTACTGAGCACCCTGAGGACTGAGCACCCAGCACCCTGAGCACTGAGCACCCAGCACCCTGAGTACTGAGCACAGATCACCCTGAGCACTGAGCACCCAGCACCCCGAGCACTGAGCACTGAGCACCCTGAGTACTGAGCACCCAGCACCCTGAGCACTGAGCACCGAGCACCCTGAGTACTGAACACCCAGCACCCTGAGCACTGAGCACTGAGCACCCATCACCCTGAGCACTGAGCACCCAGCACCCCGAGCACTGAGCACCCAGCACCCCGAGAATGAGCACCCAGCACCCTGAGTCGTGAGAACCGAGCACCCTGAGTACTGAGCACCCAGCACCCTGAGTACTGAGCCCCTAGCACCCTGAGAATGAGCCCCCAGCACCATGAGTACTGAGCACCCAGCACCCTGAGTACTGAGCACTAAGCACCCAGAGCACTGAGCACCCAGCACCCAGAGCACGGAGCACCCAGGACCCCGAGCACTGAGAACTGAGCACCCTGAGCACTGAGCACCCAGCACCCTGAGTACTGAGCACCCAGCACCCCGAGCAATGAGCATCCAGCACCCTGAGCACTGAGCACCCAGCACCCTGAGCACTGAGCACCCAGCACACTGAGTACTGAGCACCCAGCACCCCGAGCAATGAGCACCCAGCACCCTGAGTACTGAGCACTGAGCACCCAGCACCCCGTGCACTGAGCACCCAGCACCCTGTGTACTGAGCACTGAGCACCCTGAGTACTAAGCACCCAGCACCCTGAGTACTGAGCACCCAGGACCCTGAGCTCTGAGCACCGAGCACCCCGAGCACTGAGCACCCAGCACCCTGAGCACTCAGCAACCAGCACCCCGAGCACTGAGCACCCAGCACCCTGAGCACTGAGCACCCAGCACCCTGAGCACGGAGCACCCCGAGGACTGAGCACCCAGCACCCTGAGCACTGAGCACCCAGCTCCTTGGGTACTGAGCACCGAGCACCGCGAGCACTGAGCACCCAGCACCCTGAGCACTGAGCACCCTGAGGACTGAGTACCAAGCACCCTGAGCACTGAGCACCCAGCACCCTGAGTACTGAGCACCCAGCACCCTGAGTACAGAGCACCAAGCACCCCGAGTACTGAGCACCCAGCACCCCGAGCACTGAGCACCCAGCACCCTGAGTAGTGAGCACCCTGAGTACTAAGCACCGATCACCCTGAGCACTGAGCACCCAGTACCCTGAGCACTGAGCACCCAGCACATTGAGCACTGAGCACCAAGCACCCTGAGCACTGAGCACCCAGCACCCTGAGTACTGAGCACCCAGCACCCTGAGTACTGAGTACCCAGCACCCTGAGCACTGAGCACCCAGCACCCTGAGTACTGAGCACCGAGCACCCTGAGTACTGAGCACCCAGCACCCTTAGTACTGAGCACCCAGCACCCTGAGCACTGAGCACCCAGCACCCTGAGTACTGAGCACCCAGCACCACCCTCAGCACTGAGCACCCAGCACCCCGAGCACTGATCACCCAGCACCCTGAGCACTGAGCACCCAGCACCCCGAGTACTGAGCACCCAGCACCCCGAGTACTGAGCACCGAGCACCCCGAGCACTGAGCCCCCAGCACCCTGAGTACTGAGCACCCAGCACCCTGAGTACTGAGCACTGAGCACCCCGAGTACTGAGCACCCAGCACCCCGAGCACTGAGCACCCATCAACCTGAGTACTGAGAACCGATCACCCTGAGTACTGAGCACCCAGCACTCTGAGTACTGAGCCCCCAGCACCCTGAGTACCTAGCACCCAGCACCCCGAGCACTGAGCACACAGCACCCCGAGAATGAGCACCCAGCACCCTGAGTACTGAGAACAGAGCACCCTGAGTACTGAGCACCCAGCACCCTGAGTACTGAGCCCCCAGCACCCTGAGTACTGAGCACCCAGCACCCCGAAAACTGAGCACCCAGCACCCCGAGAATGAGCACCCAGCACCCTGAGTACTGAGCACCCAGCACCCTGATTACTGAGCACTAAGCACCCAGAGCACTGAGCACCCAGCACCCCGAGCACGGAGCACCCAGGACCCCGAGCACTGAGTACTGAGCACCCAGCACCCTGAGTACTGAGCACCGAGCTCCCCGAGCACTGAGCACCCTGAGTACTGAGCACCCAGCACCCCGATCACTGAGCACCCAGCACCCTGAGCACTGATCACCCAGCACCCTGAGCACTGAGCACCCAGCAACCTGAGTACTGAGCACTGATCACCCTGAGCACTGAGCACCCAGCACCCTGAGCACTGAGCACCCAGCACCCTGAGTACTGAGCACCCAGCACCCTGAGCACTGAGCACCGTGCACCCTGAGTACTGAACACCCAGCACCCTGAGCACTGAGCACTGAGCACCCAGCACCCTGAGCACTGAGCACTGAGCACCCAGCACCCCTAGCACTGAGCACCCAGCACCCTGAGCACCGAGCACCCTGAGCACTGAGCACCCTGAGCACTGAGCACACTGAGCACTGAACACTGAGCACCCAGCACCCCGAGCACTGAGCATACTTAGCACTGAGCACCCAGCACCCCGAGTACTGAGCACTGAGCACCCTGAGTACTGAGCACCCAGCACCCCGAGTACTGAGCACTGAGCACCCTGAGTACTGAGCACCCAGCACCCTGAGCACTGAGAACCCTGAGTACTGAGCACCGAGCACCCTGAGTACTGAGCACCCAGCACCCTGAGCACTGAGCACGGAGTACCCCGAGGACTGAGCACCCAGCACCCTGCGCACTGAGCGCCCAGCAACCTGAGTACTGAGAACAGAACACGCTGAGTACTGAGCACCCTGCACCCTGAGTACTGAGCCCCCAGCACCCTGAGTACTGAGCACCCAGCACCCCGAGAATGAGCACCCAGCACCCTGAGTACTGAGAACCGAGCACCCTGAGTACTGAGCACCCAGCACCCTGAGTACTGAGCCCCTAGCACCCTGAGAATGAGCACCCTGCACCATGAGTACTGAGCACCCAGCACCCTGAGTACTGAGCACTAAGCACCCAGAGCACTGAGCACCCAGCACCCCGAGCAAGGAGTTCCCAGGACCCCGAGCACTGAGAACTGAGCACCCAGCACCCTGAGTACTGAGCACCGAGCTCCCCGAGCACTGAGCACCCTGAGTACTGAGCACCCAGCACCCCGATCACTGAGCACCCAGCACCCTGAGCACTGAGCACCCAGCACCCTGAGTACTGAGCATCCAGCACGCTGAGTACTGAGCACCCAGCACCCCGAGCACTGAGCACGCAGCACCCTGAGTACTGAGCACTGAGCACCCAGCACCCCGAGCACTGAGCACCCAGCACCCTGTGTACTGAGCACTGCGCACCCTGAGTACTAAGCACCCAGCACCCTGAGTACTGAGCACCCAGGACCCTGAGCACTGAGCACCGAGCACTCCGAGCACTGAGCACCCATCACACTGAGCACTCAGCACCCAGCACCCCGAGCACTGTGCACCCAGCACCCTGAGCACTGAGCACCCAGCACCCTGAGCACGGAGCACCCCGAGGACTGAGCACCCAGCACCCTGAGCACTGAGCACCCAGCACCTTGAGTACTGAGGACCGAACACCCAGAGCACTAAGCACCCAGCACCCTGAGTACTGAGCACGCAGCACCCTGAGCACTGTGCACCCAGCACCCTGAGCACTGAGCACCCAGCACCCCGAGCACGGAGCACCCAGCACCCTGAGTACTGAGCACCCAACACCCAGAGTACTGAGCACCCAGCACCCTGAGCACTGAGCACCCAGCACCCCGAGTACTGAGCACCCAGCACCCTGAGTACTGAGCACCCAGCACCCTGAGCACTGAGCACCGATCACCCTGAGCACTGAGCACCCAGCACCCCGAGCACTGAGCACCCAGCACCCAGAGTACTGAGCACCCAGCACCCCGAGCACTGAGCACCCAGCACCCTGAGTACTGAGCACCCTGAGTACTGAGCACTGAGCACCCTGAGTACTGAGCACCCTGAGGACTGAGCACCGAGCACCCCGAGCACTGAGCACACAGCACCCCGAGAACTGAGCACCCAGCACCCTGAGTACTGAGCACCCAGCACCCTGAGCACTGAGCACCGAGCACCCTGAGTACTGAGCACCGATCACCATGAGCACTGAGCACCCAGCACCCTGAGCACCCAGCACCCTGAGCACTGAGCAGCCTGAGCACTGAGCACCCTGAGCACTGAGCACTGAGCACCCAGCACCCTGAGTACTGAGCACACAACACTCTGAGCACTGAGCACCCAGCATGCTGAGTACTGAGCACCGATCTCCCTGAGCACTGAGCACCCAGTACCCCGAGCACTGAGCACCCAGCACCCTGAGTACAGAGCACCCAGCACCCCGAGTACTGAGCACCCAGCACCCCGAGCACTGAGCACCCAGCCCCCTGAGTACTGAGCACCGATCACCATGAGCACTGAGCACCCAGCACCCTGAGTACTGAGCACCCAGCACCCTGAGCACTGAGCACCCAGCACCCTGAGCACTGAGCACCCAGCACCCTGAGTACTGAGCACCAATCACCCTGAGTACTGAGTACAAAGCACCCTGAGCACTGAGCACCGAGCACCCTGAGTACTGAGCACCGAGCACCCTGAGTACTGAGCACCCAGCACCATTAGTACTGAGCACCCAGCACCCTGAGCACTGAGCACCCAGCACCCTGAGTACTGAGCACCCAGCACCACCCTCAGCACTGAGCACCCAGCACCCCGAGCACTGAGCACCCAGCACCCTGAGCACTGAGCACCCAGCTCTCCGAGTACTGAGCATCCAGCACCACGAGTACTGAGCACCGAGCACCCCGAGCACTGAGCACCCAGCACCCTGAGTACTGAGCACCCAGCACCCTGAGTACTGAGCACTGATCACCCCGAGTACTGAGCACCCAGCACCCCGAGCACTGAGTACCCAGCACCCTGAGTACTGAGAAGCGAGCACCCTGAGTACTGAGCACCCAGCACCCTGAGTACTGAGCCCCTAGCACCCTGAGAATGAGCACCCAGCACCATGAGTACTGAGCACCCAGCACACTGAGTACTGAGCACTAAGCACCCAGAGCACTGAGCACCCAGCACCCCGAGCACGGAGCACCCAGGACCCCGAGCACTGAGAACTGAGCACCCAGCACCCTGAGTACTGAGCACCGAGCTCCCCGAGCACTGAGCACCCTGAGTACTGAGCACCCAGCACCCCGATCACTGAGCACCCAGCACCTTGAGCACTGAGCACCCAGCACCCTGAGCACTGAGCACCCAGCACCCTGAGTACTGAGCACCCAGCACGCTGAGTACTGAGCACCCAGCACCCCGAGCACTGAGCACCCAGCACCCTGAGTACTGAGCACTGAGCACCCAGCACCCCGAGCACTGAGCACCCAGCACCCTGTGTACTGAGCACTGAGCACCCTGAGTACTAAGCACCCAGCACCCTGAGCACTGAGCACCCAGCACCCCGAGCACGGAGCACCCAGCACCCTGAGTACTGAGCACCCAACACCCTGAGTACTGAGCACCCAGCACCCTGAGCACTGAGCACCCAGCACCCTGAGTACTGAGCACCCAGCACCCTGAGTACTGAGCACCCAGCACCCTGAGCACTGAGCACCCGGAGGACTGAGCACCCAGCACCCTGAGCACTGAGCACCGGTCACCCTGAGCACTGAGCACCCAGCACCCCGAGCACTGAGCACCCAGCCCCCTGAGTACTGAGCACCCAGCACCCCGAGTACTGAGCACCCAGCACCCTGAGTACTGAGCACCCAGCACCCCGAGCACTGAGCACCCAGCACCCTGAGTACTGAGCACCCTGAGTACTGAGCACTGAGCACCGAGCACCCTGAGTACTGAGCACCCTGAGGACTGAGCACCCAGCACCCTGAGCACTGAGCACCCAGCATCCTGAGTACTGAGCACTGATCACCCTGAGCACTGAGCACCCAGCACCCCGAGCACTGAGCACCCAGCACCCTGAGTACTGAGCACCCAGCACCCTGAGCACTGAGCACCGAGCACCCTGAGTACTGAACACCCAGCACCCTGAGCACTGAGCACTGAGCACCCAGCACCCTGAGCACTGAGCACTGAGCACCCAGCACCCCGAGCACTGAGCACCCAGCACCCTGAGCACCCAGCACCCTGAGCACTGAGCACCCTGAGCACTGAGCACCCTGAGCACTGAGCACTGAGCACCCAGCACCCTGAGTCCTGAGCACCCAACACTCTGAGCACTGAGCACCCAGCACACTGAGTACTGAGCACTGAGCACACAGCACCCTGAGTACTGAGCACCCAGCACCCCGAGCACTGAGCACCCAGCACCCCGTGCACTGACCACTGAGCACACTGAGCACTGAGCACCCAGCACCCCGAGTACTGAGCACTGAGCACCCTGAGTACTGAGCACCCAGCACCCCGAGTACTGAGCACTGAGCACCCTGAGTACTGAGCACCCAGCACCCTGAGCACTGAGAACACTGAGTACTGAGCACCGAGCACCCTGAGTACTGAGCACCCAGCACCCTGAGTACTGAGCACAGATCACCCTGAGCACTGAGCACCCAGGACGCCGAGCACTGAGCACCCAGCACCCTGATCACTGACCACCCAGCACCCAGAGTACTGAGCACCCAGCACCACCCTCAGCACTGAGCACCCAGCACCCCGAGCACTGAGCACCCAGCACCCTGAGCACTGAGCACCCTGCACCCCGAGTACTGAGCACCCAGCACCCCGAGTACTGAGCACCGAGCACCCCGAGCACTGAGCACCCAGCACCCTGAGTACTGAGCACCCAGCAACCTGAGTACTGAGCACTGAGCACCCCGAGTACTGAGCACCCAGCACCCTGAGCAGTGAGCACCCAGCACGCTGAGTACTGAGCACCGATCACCCTGAGCACTGAGCACCCAGGAAACCGAGCACTGAGCAGCCAGCACCCTGAGTACAGAGCACCCAGCACCCCGAGTACTGAGCACCCAGCACCCCGAGCACTGAGCACCCAGCACCCTGAGTACTGAGCACCCTGAGTACTGAGCACCGATCACCCTGAGCACTGAGCACCCAGAACCCTGAGTACTGAGCACCCAGCACCCTGAGCACTGAGCACCCAGCACCCTGAGCACTGAGCACCCAGCACCCTGAGTACTGAGCACCCAGCACCCTGAGAACTGAGTACCCAGCACCCTGAGCTCTGAGCACACTGCACCCTGAGTACTGAGCACCGAGCACCCTGAGTACTGAGCACCCAGCACCCTTAGTACTGAGCACCCAGCACCCTGAGCACTGAGCACCCAGCACCCTGAGTACTGAGCACCCAGCACCACCCTCAGCACTGAGCACCCAGCACCCCGAGCACTGAGCACCCAGCACCCTGAGTACTGAGCCTCCAGCACCCTGAGTACTGAGCATCCAGCAACCCGAGCACTTAGCACCCAGCACCCTGAGAATGAGCACCCAGCACCATGAGTACTGAGCACCCAGCACCCTGAGTACTGAGCACTAAGCACCCAGAGCACTGAGCACCCAGCACCCCGAGCACTGAGCACCCAGCGCCCCGAGCACTGAGCACCCAGCACCCCGAGCACTGAGAACTGAGCACCCTGAGCACTGAGCACCCAGCACCTTGAGTACTGAGCACCGAGCACCCCGAGCACTGAGCACCCAGCACCCTGAATACTGAGCACCCAGCACCCTGAGCACTGAGCACCCAGCACCCCGAGCACTGAGCACCCAGCACCCCGAGCACTGAGCACCCAGCACCCTGAGTACTGAGCACCCAACACCCAGAGTACTGAGCACCCAGCACCCTGAGCACTGAGCACCCAGCACCCTGAGTACTGAGCACCCAGCACCCTGAGTACTGACCACCCAGCACCCTGAACACTGAGCACTGAGCACCCAAAACCCTGAGCACTGAGCACTGAGTACCCAGCACCCCGAGCACTGAGCACCCAGCACCCCGAGCACTGAGTACCCAGCACCCTGAGCACTGAGCACCCAGCACCTGAGCACTGAGCACCCAGCCCCCTGAGTAATGAGCACCCAGCACCATGAGTACTGAGCACCCAGCACCCTGAGTACTGAGCACCGAGCACCCCGAGCACTGAGCACCCAGCACCCTGAGCACTGAGCACCCAGAGGACTGAGCACCCAGCACCCTGAGCAGTGAGCACCCAGCACGCTCAGTACTGAGCACCGATCACCCTGAGCACTGAGCACCCAGGACCCCGAGCACTGAGCACCCAGCACCCTGAGTACAGAGCACCCAGCACCCCGAGTACTGAGCACCCAGCAGCCCGAGCACTGAGAACACAGCACCCTGAGTACTGAGCACCCTGAGTATTGAACACCGATCACCCTGAGCACTGAGCACCCAGCACCCTGAGTACTGAGCACCCAGCACCCTGAGCACTGAGCACCCAGCACCCTGAGCACTGAGCACCCAGCACCCTGAGTACTGAGCACCCAGCACCCTGAGTACTGAGTACCCAGCACCCTGAGCTCTGAGCACCCAGCACCCTGAGTACTGAGCACCGAGCACCCTGAGTACTGAGCACCCAGCACCCTTAGTACTGATCACCCAGCACCCTGATCACTGAGCACCCAGCACCCTGACTACTGAGCACCCAGCACCACCCTCAGCACTGAGCACCCAGCACCCCGAGCACTGAGCACCCAGCACCCTGAGCACTGAGCACCCAGCACCCCGAGTACTGAGCACCCAGCACCCCGAGTACTGAGCACCGAGCACCCCGAGCACTGAGCACCCAGCAAACTGAGTACTGAGCACCCAGCACCCTGAGTACTGAGCACTGAGCACCCCGAGTACTGAGCACCCAGCACCCCGAGCACTGAGCACCCAGCAACCTGAGTACTGAGAACAGATCACCCTGAGTACTGAGCACCCAGAACCCTGAGTACTGAGCCCCCAGCACCCTGAGTACTGAGCACCCAGCACCCCGATCACTGAGCACCCAGCACCCCGAGAATGAGCACCCAGCACCCTGAGTACTGAGAACCGAGCACCCTGAGTACTGAGCACCCAGCACCCTGAGTACTGAGCCCCCAGCACCCTGAGTACTGAGCACCCAGCAACCCGAGCACTGAGCACCCAGCACCCTGAGAATGAGCACCCAGCACCATGAGTACTGAGCACCCAGCACCCTGAGTACTGAGCACTAAGCACCCAGAGCACTGAGCACCCAGCACCCAGAGCACTGAGCACCCAGCGCCACGAGCACTGAGCACCAAGCACCCCGAGCACTGAGAACTGAGCACCCTGAGCACTGAGCACCCAGCACCCCGAGTACTGAGCACTGAGCACCCTGAGTACTGAGCAACAAGAACCCCGAGTACTGAGCACTGAGCACCCTGAGTACTGAGCACCCAGCAACCTGAGAACTGAGCACCCAGCACCCTGAGTACTGAGCACTGAGAACCCTGAGTACTGAGCACCGAGCACCCTGAGTACTGAGCACCCAGCACCCTGATCACTGAGCACGGAGCACCCCGAGGACTGAGCACCCAGCACCCTGAGCACTGAGCACCCAGCACCTTGAGTACTGAGCACCGAGCACCCCGAGCACTGAGCACCCAGCACCCTGAGTACTGAGCACCTAGCACCCTGAGCACTGAGCACCCAGCACCCTGAGCACTGAGCATGCAGCACCCCGAGCACTGAGCACCCAGCACCCTGAGTACTGAGCACCCAGCACCCTGAGTACTGAGCAACCAGCACCCTGAGCACTGAGCACTGAGCACCCAGCACCCTGAGCACTGAGCACTGAGCACCCAGCACCACAGCCCTGAGCACCCAGCACCCTGAGCACTGAGCACCCAGCACCATGAGCACTGAGCACCCAGCACCCTGAGCACCCAGCACCCTGAGTACTGAGCACCCAGCCCCCTGAGTACTGAGCACCCAGCACCCTGAGTACTGAGCACTCAGCACCCTGAGTACTGAGAACCGAGCACCCCGAGCACTGAGCACCCAGCACCCTGAGTACTGAGCACCCTGAGGACTGAGCACCCAGCACCCTGAGCACTGAGCACCCAGCACCCTGAGTACTGAGCACTGATCACCCTGAGCACTGAGCACCCAGCACCCCGAGCACTGAGCACCCAGCACCCTGAGTACTGAGAACCTAGCACCCTGAGCACTGAGCACCGAGCACCCTGAGTACTGAACACCCAGCACCCTGAGCACTGAGCACTGAGCACCCAGCACCCTGAGCACTGAGCACTGAGCACCCAGCACCCCGAGCGCTGAGCACCCAGCACCCTGAGCACCCAGCACCCTGAGCACTGAGCACCCTGAGCACTGAGCACTGAGCACCCAGCACCCTGAGTACTGAGCACCAAACACTCTGAGCACTGAGCACCCAGCACGCTGAGTACTGAGCACTGAGCACACAGCACCCTGAGTACTGAGCACCCAGCACCCCGAGCACTGAGCACCCAGTGCCCCGAGCACTGAGCACCCAGCACCCTGAGCACTGAGCACTGAGCACACTGAGCACTGAGCACCCAGCACCCCGAGTACTGAGCCCTGCGCACCCTGAGTACTGAGCACCCAACACCCAGAGTATTGAGCACCCAGCACCCTGAGATCTGAGCACCCAGCACCCTGAGTACTGAGCACCCAGCACCCTGAGTACTGAGCACTGAGCACCCCAGTACTGAGCACCCAGCACGCCGAGCACTGAGCACCCAGCAACCTGAGTACTGAGAACAGATCACCCTGAGTACTGAGCACCCAGAACCCTGAGTACTGAGCCCCCAGCACCCTGAGTACTGAGCACCCAGCACCCCGAGCACTGAGCACCCAGCACCCCGAGAATGAGCACCCAGCACCCTGAGTACTGAGAACCGAGCACCCTGAGTACTGAGCACCCAGCACCCTGAGTACTGAGCCCTCAGCACCCTGAGTACTGAGCACCCAGCAACCCGAGCACTGAGCACCCAGCACCCTGAGAATGAGCACCCAGCACCATGAGTACTGAGCACCCAGCACCCTGAGTACTGAGCACTAAGCACCCAGAGCACTGAGCACCCAGCACCCCAAGCACTAAGCACCCAGCGCCCCGAGCACTGAGCACCCAGCACCCCGAGCACTGAGAACTGAGCACCCTGAGCACTGAGCACCCAGCACCCAGAGTACTGAGCACTGAGCACCCTGAGTACTGAGCAACAAGCACCCCGAGTACTGAGCACTGAGCACCCTGAGTACTGAGCACCCAGCACCCTGAGAACTGAGCACCCAGCACCCTGAGTACTGAGCACTGAGAACCCTGAGTACTGAGCACCGATCACCCTGAGTACTGAGCACCCAGCACCCTGATCACTGAGCACGGAGCACCCCGAGGACTGAGCACCCAGCACCCTTAGCACTGAGCACCCAGCACCTTGAGTACTGAGCACCGAGCACCCCGAGCACTGAGCACCCAGCACCCTGAGTACTGAGCACTCAGCACCCTGAGTACTGAGCACCGAGCACCCCGAGCACTGAGCACCCAGCACCCTGAGCACTGAGCACCCGGGGGACTGAGCACCCATCACCCTGAGCACTGAGCACCGATCACCCTGAGCACTGAGCACCCAGCACACCGAGCACTGAGCACCCAGCACCCTGAGTACTGAGCACCCAGCACCCCGAGTACTGAGCACCCAGCACCCTGAGTACTGAGCACCCAGCACCCCGAGCACTGAGCAACCAGCACCCTGAGTACTGAGCACCCTGAGTACTGAGCACTGAGCACCGAGCACCCTGAGTACTGAGCACCCTGAGGACTGAGCACCCAGCACCCTGAGCACTGAGCACCCAGCACCCTGAGTACTGAGCACTGATCAGCCTGAGCACTGAGCACCCAGCACACCGAGCACTGAGCACCCAGCACCCTGAGTACTGAGCACCTAGCACCCTGAGCACTGAGCACCGAGCACCCTGAGTACTGAACACCCAGCACCCTGAGCACTGAGCACTGAGCACCCAGCACCCTGAGCACTGAGCACTGAGCACCCAGCACCCCGAGGACTGAGCACCCAGCACCCTGAGCACCCAGCACCCTGAGCACTGAGCACCCTGAGCACTGAGCACCCTGAGCACTGAACACTGAGCACCCAGCACCCTGAGTACTGAGCACCCAACACTCTGAGCACTGAGCACCCAGCACGCTGAGTACTGAGCACTGAGCACACAGCACCCTGAGTACTGAGCACACAGCACCCTGAGGACTGAGCACCCAGCGCCCCCCCGAGGACTGAGCACCCAGCACCCTGAGCACTGAGCACGGAGCACACTGAGCACTGAGCACCCAGCACCCCGAGTACTGAGCACTGAGCACCCTGAGTACTGAGCACCCAACACCCAGAGTACTGAGCACCCAGCACCCTGAGAACTGAGCACCCAGCACCCTGAGTACTGAGCACCCAGCACCCTGAGTACTGAGCACCCAGCACCCTGAGCACTGAGCACTGAGCACCCAGCACCTTGAGCACTGAGCACTGACCACCCAGCACCCCGAGCACTGAGCACCCAGCACCCCGAGCACTGAGCAACCAGCCCCCTGAGCACTGAGCACCCCAGCACACTGAGCACTGAGCACCCAGCCCCATGAGTACTGAGCACCCAGCACCATGAGTACTGAGCACCCAGCACCCTGAGTACTGAGCACCCCAGCACCCTGAGTACTGAGCACACTGAGTACTGAGCACCGATCACCCTGAGCACTGAGCACCCAGCACCCTGAGTACTGAGCACCCAGCACCCTGAGCACTGAGCACCCAGCACCCTGAGCACCTGAGCACCCAGCACCCTGAGTACTGAGCACCCAGCACCCTGAGTACTGAGCACCCTGAGTACTGAGCACCGATCACCCTGAGCACTGAGCACCCAGCACCCCGAGCACTGAGCACCCAGCACCCTGAGTACTGAGCACCCAGCACCCTGAGCACTGAGCACCCAGCACCCTGAGTACTGAGCAACCCTGAGTACTGAGCACCGATCACCCTGAGCACTGAGCACCCAGCACCCTGAGTACTGAGCACCCAGCACCCCGAGCACTGAGCACCCAGCACCCTGAGTACTGAGCACCGATCACCCTGAGCACTGAGCACCCAGGACCCCCGAGCACTGAGCACCCAGCACCCTGAGTACAGAGCACCCAGCACCCCCGAGTACTGAGCACCCAGCACCCTGAGCACTGAGCACCCAGCACCCTGAGTACTGAGCACCCTGAGTACTGAGCACCGATCACCCTGAGCACTGAGCACCCAGCACCCTGAGTACTGAGCACCCAGCACCCCTGAGCACTGAGCACCCAGCACCCTGAGCACTGAGCACCCAGCACACTGAGTACTGAGCACCCAGCACCCTGATTATTGAGTACCCAGCACCCTGAGCACTGAGCACCCCAGCACCCTGAGTACTGAGCACCGAGCACCCTGAGTACTGAGCAACCAGCACCCTTAGTACTGAGCACCCAGCACCCCGAGCACTGATCACACAGCACCCTGAGTACTGAGCACCCCAGCACCACCCTCAGCACTGAGCACCCAGCACCCCGAGCACTGAGCACCCAGCACCCCTGAGCACTGAGCACCCAGTACCCCGAGTACTGAGCACCCAGCACCCCCGAGTACTGAGCACCGAGCACCTCGAGCACTGAGCACCCAGCACCCTGAGTACTGAGCACCCAGCACCCTGAGTACTGAGCACTGAGCACCCCCGAGTACTGAGCACCCAGCACCCCGAGCACTGAGCACCTAGCAACCTGAGTACTGAGAACAGATCACCCTGAGTACTGAGCACCCAGCACCCTGAGTACTGAGCCCCCCAGCACCCTGAGTACTGAGCACCCCAGCACCCCGAGCACTGAGCACCCAGCACCCCGAGAATGAGCACCCAGCACCCTGAGTACTGAGAACCGAGCACCCTGAGTACTGAGCACCCAGCACCCTGAGTACTGAGCCCCTAGCACCCTGAGAATGAGCACTAAGCACCATGAGTTACTGAGCACCCAGCACCCTGAGTACTGAGCACTAAGCACCCAGAGCACTGAGAACCCAGCACCCCGAGCACGGAGCACCCAGGACCCCGAGCACTGAGAACTGAGCACCCAGCACCCTGAGTACTGAGCACCGAGCTCCCCGAGCACTGAGCACCCTGAGTACTGAGCACCCAGCACCCCGATCACTGAGCACCCAGCACCCTGAGCACTGAGCACCCAGCACCCTGAGCACTGAGCACCCAGCACCCTGAGTACTGAGCACCCAGCACGCTGAGTACTGAGCACCCAGCACCCCGAGCACTGAGCACCCAGCCCCCTGAGTACTGAGCACTGAGCACCCAGCACCCCGAGCACTGAGCACCCAGCACCCTGTGTACTGAGCACTGAGCACCCTGAGTACTAAGCACCCAGCACCCTGAGTACTGAGCACCCAGGACCCTGAGGACTGAGCACCGAGCACCCCGAGCACTGAGCACCCAGCACCCTGAGCACTCAGCACCCAGCACCCCGAGCACTGAGCACCCAGCACCCTGAGCACTGAGCACCCAGCACCCTGAACATGGAGCACCCCGAGGACTGAGCACCCAGCACCCTGAGCACTGAGCATCCAGCACCTTGAGTACTGAGCACCGAGCACCCCGAGCACTAAGCACCCAGCACCCTGAGTACTGAGCACCCAGCACCCTGAGCACTGAGCACCCAGCACCCTGAGCACTGAGCAGCCAGCAACCCGAGCACGGAGCACCCAGCACTCTGAGTACTGAGCACCCAAACACCCAGAGTACTGAGCACCCAGCACCCTGAGCACTGAGCACCCAGCACCCCCGAGTACTGAGCACGCAGCACCCTGAGTACTGAGCACCCAGCACCCTGAGCACTGAGCACCCCGGAGGACTGAGCACCCAGCACCCTGAGCACTGAGCACCCAGCACCCTGAGCACTGAGCACCCAGCACCCCTGAGCACTGAGCACACAGCACCTCGAGTACTGAGTACCCAGCACCCTGAGCACTGAGCACCCAGCACCCTGAGTACTGAGCACCGAGCACCCTGAGTACTGAGCACCCAGCACACTTAGTACTGAGCACCCAGCACCCTGAGCACTGAGCACCCAGCACCCCGAGTACTGAGCACCCCAGCACCCCGAGTACTGAGCACCGAGCACCCCGAGCACTGAGCACCCAGCACCCTGAGCACTGAGCACCCAGCATCCCGAGCACTGAGCACCCAGCACCTTGAGTACTGAGAACCGAGCACCCTGAGTACTGAGCACCAAGCACCCTGAGTACTGAGCCCCTAGCACCCTGAGAATGAGCACCCAGCACCATGAGTACTGAGCACCCAGCACCCTGAGTACTGAGCACTAAGAACCCAGAGCACTGAGCACCCAGCACCCCCGAGCACGGAGCACCCACGACCCCGAGCACTGAGAACTGAGCACCCAGCACCCTGAGTACTGAGCACCGAGCTCCCCGAGCACTGAGCACCCCTGAGTACTGAGCACCAGCACCCCGATCACTGAGCACCCAGCACACTGAGCACTGAGCACCCAGCACCCTGAGCACTGAGCACCCAGCACCCTGAGTACTGAGCACACAGCACGCTGGGTACTGAGCACCCAGCACCCCGAGCACTGAACACCCAGCACCCTGAGTACTGAGCACCGATCACCCTGAGCACTGAGGCACCCAGGACCCCGAGCACTGAGCACCCAGCACCCTGAGTACAGAGCACCCAGCACCCCGAGTACTGAGCACCCAGCACCCTGAGCACTGAGCACACAGCACCCTGAGTACTGAGCACCCTGAGTACTGAGCACCGATCACCCTGAGCACTGAGCACCCAGCACCCTGAGTACTGAGCACCCAGCACCCTGAGCACTGAGCACCCAGCACCCTGAGTACTGAGCACC